>NW_006928837.1:1806-3991 GCF_000298275.1 Orycteropus afer afer
ACTTCTGCAGTCTGAAATTGACCAAACATGCAATCAAGATGTGTTGCTTATCACTGGTGATTGGAATGCAAAAGTTGGAAATAAAGAAGAATCACCGGTTGTTGGAAAATTTGGCCTTGGTGACAGAAATAATGCTAGAGATCGCATGATAGAATTTTGCAAGACCAACGATTTATTCATTGCAAATACCTTTTTTTTCAACAACACAAACGATGGCTATGCACATGGACTTCACCAGATGGAGTACACAGGAATTAGATTGATCACATCTGTGACAATAGGAAATGGAAAAGCTCAATATTTTCAGCCAAAACAAGACCAGGAGCTGATTTTGGAACAGACTATCAACTGTCAGATGAAGTTCAATTTGAAGTTGAAGACAATTAAAACAAGTACACAGGAGCCAAAATATGACCTTGAATATATCCCTCCTGAATTTAGAGACCATCTAAAGAATAGATTTGATGTATTGAACACCAATGACCAAAAACCACAAGAATTGTGGGATGACATCAAGAACATCATCCATGAAGAAAGCAAGAGGTCATTAAAAATATGGGAAAGAAAGAAAAGACCAAAATGGATGTCAGAAGAGACTCTGAAACTTGCCCTTCAGCGAAGAGTAGCTAAAGCAAATGGAAGAAATGACAAGATAAAAGAGCTGAACCAAAGATTTCAAAGAGCAGCTCAGCCAGCTACTATAATGGAATGTGCAAAGACCTGGAGTTAGAAAACAAAAGGGAAGAACATGCTTGGTATTTCCAAGCTGAAAGAACTGAGGAAAAAGTTTAAGCATTGAGGTGCAATATTGAAAGATTCTATGGGCAAAATATTGAATGATGCAGGAAGTATCAAAAGAAGAGGGAAGGAATACACAGTCACTGTACCAAAAAGAACTGATTGATCTTCATTCATTTCAGGAGGTGGAATATGTTCAAGAACTAATGGTATTGAAGGAAGAAGTTGAAGCTGCACTGAAAGAACTGGCGAAGAAAAAAGCTCCAGGAATTGATGGAATACCCTCTGAGATGTTTCAACAAACAGATGTCCCACTGAGGTGCTCACTCAGTTATGCCAAGAGATTTGGAAGACAGCTACCTGGCCAACTGACTGGAGGAGATCAATATTTGTACCCATTCCAAAAAAAGGTGATCCCACGGAATGTGGAAATTATTGAACAATATCATTAATATCGCATGTAAGTAAAATCTTACTGAAGATAATTCAAAAATGGTTGCAGCAGTATATTGACAGAGAACTTCCAGAAATGGAAGCTGAATTCATAAGAGGACATAGAACGAGGGATCTCATTGCTGATGTCAGATGGATCTTGGCCCAAAGCAAAGGATACCAGAAAGATGTTTACTTGTGTTTTATTGACTATGTGAAAGCATTTAATTGTATGGATCATAGCAAATTGTGGATAACATTGAGAAGAATCAGAATTCCAGAATACTTAATTGTACTCATGAGGAACCTGTACATAGACCAGGAGGCTGTTGTTCAAACAGAAGAAGGGTATGGTTTAAAATCAAGAAGGGAGTGTGTCAGGGTTGTATCCCTTCACCATACTTATTCAATCTGTATTCTGAACAAATCATTCGAGAAGCTGAACTGTATGGAGAAAAGTATGGCATCAGGATTGGAGGAACAATCATTAACAACCTGCGATATGCTGAAGACACAACTTTGCTTGCTGAAAGTGAAGATGACTTGAAGTACTCACTGATGAAGACTGAAGAATACAGTCTACAGTATGGATTACATCTCAATATAAAGAAAACAAAAATCCTTCAACTGGACCTATAAGCAGCATTACAATAAATGGAGAAAAGATTGAAATTTTCAAAGATTTCATATTTTCAATCGCCTCATATGCATGTGAGAGCTGGACAATGAATAAGGAGGACCAAAGAAAAGTTGATGGTTTTGAACTGTGCTGTTGGCAAAGAATGCTGAAAGTCCCATGGACCACTAAAAGAACTAACAGGTCTCTCCTGGAGGAAGCCAGAATGCTCCTTGGATGTGAGAATGGCCAGACTTCATCTCATATACTTTGGTCATGTTGTCAGATGGGACTGTTCCCTGGAGAAGGATGTCATGCTTGGTAAGGTGGAGGGTTGACGAAAGAAGGGAAGGCCCTCAACGAGGTGGATTGACACAATGACAGCAGCGATGGGCCCAA
>NW_006928837.1:4956-5659 GCF_000298275.1 Orycteropus afer afer
TGTTCTGCTGTACCTAGGGTCACTATGAGTTGGAGATGACTCAACCCCACCTAACAACAATAAATAAATGAAAGAATATACCATGCTCCTGGCTAGGAAGATTGAACATTGTGAAAATGTCAGTACTACTCAAAGCAATCTATGCTTTCAATGCAATTCTGATCCAGATGCCATTAATATTCTTCAAAGACATGGAAAAATCAATCACTGATTTGATATGGAAAGGAAACAGACCTCAGATATGCAAAGCACTACTGAAGAAAAAGAACAAAGTAGTAGGTCTCACACTCCTAGATCTCAAAACCTACTATACAGCCACAGTAGTCAAAACAGACTGGTATTGGTACAACAACTGACACATAGACCAGTGAAGCAGAATTGAGAACCCAGAAATAGATCCATCGGCCTATGGTCAGCTGATCTTTGACAAAGGGCTGAAGTCCATTAAATGGGGAAGAGAGTCTTTTCAACAAATGGTGCTGGCAAAACTGGATATTCATTTGCAGAAAATTGAAACAAGATCCATTCCTCACATCATACACAAAAACTAACTCCAGATGGAACAAAGACTTAAATGTGAAACCTAAATCTATAAAGTTCATCAGAGAAAAAATAGGGGCAAATTTTCAGGCCCTAAGGCTGGCAGTTCAAACCCACCAGCCACTCCTCGGAAGGAAGGTTGGGCAATCCTACTTCCATAGTG
>NW_006928838.1:0-1253 GCF_000298275.1 Orycteropus afer afer
GAAAGGATACAACCCTGATGCATGCCCTTCCTGATTTTAAACTCTAAGGCACTTGACTGCTAACCAGAAGGCTGGTGGTTCAAACCCACAAGCCACTCCTCAGAAGGAAGGTTGGACAATCTACTTCCATAGTGGTACTGCCTCGGAAACCGAAGGAGGGGTCACTATGAGTTGGGGCCGCCTCAATGGCACATAACAACAACCACAGTATATCCTCTCGTTTTGTTTGAACCACTGCCTCTTGGTCTATGTACAGCTTCCTTATGAGTACAATTAAGTAATCTGGAATTACCATTCTTTGCAACGTTATTAATAATTTGTTATGATCTGCACAATTGAATGCTTTTGTATAGTCAGTAAAACACAGGTAAACATCTTTTGCTATTCTCTGCTTTCAGTCAAGATCCATCAGATATCAGCAATGATATCCCTCCTACTGTGTCCTCTTCTGTATCTGACTTGAACTTCTGGAGGTCTCAGTCTATGTACTGCTGTAACAATTTTACTTATGTGTGATTTTAGCACACATAAGTAAAATAAATACTGCTGGTGGGACTGTCAAATGGTAAACTGAACACTGCTGTTGGGACTGTCAAATGGTACAACCATTGTGGAAAGCAGTATGGCGATTCCTTCAAAAGTTGGAACTAGAAATACCATTTGACCCAGCTATTCCATTATTAGGTATATACCCTAAAGAAGTGAGAGCCATGACAAGAACAGACATATGCACACCCATGTTCATTGCAGCACTATTGATAAAATCACACATAAGTAAAATTTTCAGCAAAATTTTACTTATGTATGATTTTAATGATATTGTTAAATAATTTTTGCATTCTGTTGGATGATTTTCTTTGGAATGGGCACAAATATGGATATCTTCCAGTCAATTGGCCAGGTGTCTGTCTTCCAAATTTCTTGGTGAAGGATGCCATTTTGAAGACCAAGGCACACCTGACCCAAGCCATGGTATTTTCAATAGCCTCATATGCATGAGAAAGCTGGACAACGACTATGGAAGACTGCAGAAAAATTGACGCATTTGAATTGTGGTGCTGATGAAGAATATTGAATATAAAATGAACTGCCCAAAGAATGAATGAATCTGTTTAGGGAGAAGCACCATGGGAATGCTCCTTAGAAGTGAGAATGGCCAGGCTTCGTCTCTTATACTTTAGTCATGCTATCAGAAAGGACCAGTCCCTGGATGGGCAGATCATGCTTGGTAAGGTAGAGGATCAGCAAAAAAG
>NW_006928838.1:1990-3287 GCF_000298275.1 Orycteropus afer afer
AGCTCCAGTGGGCCGGGAGCAGGAGGCAGAGCTGGACCCAAAGGTTGAGGGGCTTTCACCCAGCCCCTAGAGCCTGGCACTTTGAACTCAGACTTCTAGCCTCCCAAACTGTAATAGAATAAACCCGTTTGTTAAGGCCATCACATTTGTGGTATATTACTGTCAGAGCAGCACTACATAACCAGAACAGTTATCTAACAGGGTAACAAGAAACTAGAAGGAATAAAGCAGGACTTTCAAGTTGATAAGTGAGATAGAAGTCACAGAAGTATATGTGTTAAAGATTTAAACTCATGCCCATCCTTTTTTCTAGGCTGTAATAGTTTTTTTCATGTTGTTTCTTATTTCTGGAATATTTGTCCCCTCCAACTTTTCCTGAAAAATTTTTGATAATCTGTCAAGTGCCAGTTTTGATGCCACCAACCAATTAACATTTCAAAATTCATTTCCTGTTCCCATAGCAAATAGTACAATACAGTTTTCTACAATGTATAGAGTTGTAAAAGAGACCAAAAAAGAATGAAAAGCAAATACCTTAATAGAATCAAATAACCCTGGAAGGTCTGCTAGACAGCATCTAGCATTCCTTTGAAAGGACACCCAGTAATCTTTTTTACCTTTTTTTTCAGTATTTAAAAATTTTTCCTGACACCAGAATAACCAGTTGAGCAAGCATTGCTAAATTTAATGCATTCACTCTGGTAAGAGAAAATACCACCATGACTGTCATAGTTGTGTCTTCAAAACGGAGAAATTAGAGAACACTATTTATAGGATTTTAAAGCCTAGACTGGGTGTTTTCAGATGAATCTTACGAGACAGGGATCTAATACATATTCAGCAGAGTTTATGATAAAATGGCTTTGGATTGATGAGCACAAGGATGAAGATGTTGAAGTGAGGCTTAATGAGCAAGCTATTTTAGTTGGTTTATTTTCCAAGAGCATTTATTTCCTAGGGCGAACAGCTAAATGTTTTATGCTTGGTCTTAGTTTAAGGACAGAAAAGTGTGCCTGGTCCCAGTATTATTTAACAGACAGACAGGAAAGTGTACTTCAGAATTATTTAATATAGGGAAAGGAAGTTGCGTTGGATTTAGTTCTCACTAGTATTTGGTACACAGTATGTCAGTATGTGAATATCCCAGTTATTTGTACACACATCTGTTCTGGTTTGCTTAATTGCTTCAGAGCCAAAATGCCTGTGATTATTATTATTATTTTTAAATTTTGTGATTTGGGTGAAAGTTTACAGAGCAAATTCATTTTCCATACAGCAGTTCATATACATTTAGTTT
>NW_006928838.1:3592-5435 GCF_000298275.1 Orycteropus afer afer
AAACCTGATCTCTCTCTCTCTTTTAATGATTTTGAGTTTTGTTCCACATTGTTTTCCCACTCTATCCAGGATTTCCTGTGCTGATCTCCCTCCAAGTGGTTGACAGAGGTAGCTAGGCACCATTTAGTTCTTCTGGTCTCATGGTCATATAGGCTGAGGATCACATGTTCTACCAGTCCCTTGGACTAATTCTTTCCATGAATCTTTGTTTTTCTTCATTCTTCTTTGCTCTGGATGAGGAGAGACCCATCATTGCATCTAGATGGACTCTTGCAAATGTTTAAGATCCCAGTCACTACTCACCAAAGTAGGATGTGGAACAATGTTTTTGTGCAGTACGTTATGCCAATTGAGTTTGATGTCCCCTGCAACCATGATCCCGAGACCCCCGGTCCAACTACTTGCTCCCTCTGAGTAGCTGGCTGTGGCCAACAAATGCCTACAATCTTGTCCCTTGTCAGCTCTACTGTGTATCTGGACACTCTTACAGCACATACAAACACACTTGTAGAAACATCTGCCAACCCTATACCTGGTCATGGGCACACTACCCCCTGCCTACACATACCTGATTGTTCAGCCTGTCCACCCATCTATCCACCCATAGATCAATGTTTGTCATCACTGACAATGCAGTACTGTATGTGCAAAAGGTTTCGTCTTTGTCGTCTGTACCTCCCATGCACCTTCCCATGTCTTCCTCTTCCTCAATGCCACTGTGTTGATCACTCACATTTGGTACATTGCTCTTTCTCTCACTCAAATCAATACTTGTCTCTACCTATCTAGTAGTGTTCCCTCCCCTCCCCTGCCACCCCTGGTAACCAACAAAGAAAGTTTCATTCCATATATAAACCATTCCTTGACTTTTTACAATAATGAGATAATATAATATTTGTCTTTCTGTGATTACCTTCTTTCACTGAGCATAATGTCCTCCAAGTTCATTCATGTTATGTGGTGTTTTGCAGATTCTACATTATTCTTTAGTATTGCATAGTACTCCATTGTATATATGTACCATAGTTTGGTTATCCATTCTTCTGTTGATGGGCACATAGGTTGCTTCTATCTTTTTGCTATTGTAAATGGTGCTGTGATAAACATGGCTGTGCATATATCTGTTCTTGTCCTGGCTCTCAATTTGTAGGATCTATACCTAATAATGGAATGGTTGGATCAAATGGTATTTCTAATTCCAACTTTTTAAGGAATTGCCATTCTGCTTTCCACAGTGGTTGCATCATTTGACAGTACGACTAGCAGTGTATGAGAGTCCCAATCTCTTCACATCCTCACCAGTATTTACTATTTTCTGTCTTGTTGAACTTTGCTACTAGTGCTGGGGCAAGAGGGTATGTCATTTTTCTTTTGATTTGCATCCCTCTAGTGGCTATTGATAGTGAACATTTCTTCATATGTTTGTTGGTCGCCTGAATATCCTCTTTGGTGAAGTGTCTATTCATGTCTTCTGCCCATTTCTTAATTGGATTGTTTGTCTTTTTGGTGTTGAGGAGTTGGAGTTTTCTGTAAATTTTAAAATTAAGTCCCTTGTCAGATATGTTATTGCTGAATATTTTTTCCCCAATCTGTAGGTTCTCTTTAGTGAGCTCTGGTGGCATAGTGCCTAAGGCATTTGATTGCTAACCAGAAGGCTGGCAGTTGAAACTGACCAGCCACTCCTCGGAAGACTGGGCAATCTACTTCTGTAGTGATACCACTCAGGTAAGGGTGGTAGGAGAGGTTTTCAACAGGGAAACAAACTTGTATGTCGGTTTGTGCTACCATGGTGATGTGTTGATGTGAGTTTTGAGGGTAAGCCACTGGTGTTTCAAACCCAGCG
>NW_006928839.1:0-3553 GCF_000298275.1 Orycteropus afer afer
CTCATCCAGAGCAAAGAAGAATGAAGAAAACCAAAATTCACAGAAACAATTAGTCCTAGCGACTGGTACACCATCCAATCTGCAGCCTATACGACTTCAAGACCAGAAGAACTAGATGGTGCCTGGCTACCATTGTCATCGACTTGGAAAGGGATCTATGTAGGAGATCCTTGATAGAGAGGGAGAACAATGTGGAACAAAACTCAAAATCATTTGGAGAAACAAAAAGGGGGGTGACCAGGTTTGCTGGTCTGATAGAGCCTGGTGGAACCACTGAGACTATGGCCCCTAGCTGCTCTTCAGATCTGGAATTGAATCCACACCTGTGGTTTCTAGCCAAACAGAAGACAGGCATATGAGTTAAACATTTACCTGAGGTAGATACACTCCTTGGAGAGACCAATCCTTGAGAAAGAAGGGCTGCCTATGCACAGGGAGACAGCTCAGGGGTCAGGAGTCCATGGAGGGATGGACACTGGGAAGAGGTAACTATGGGGAGGAAGTGGGAGGGGAGCTGTTGCATTGTGGTAAACTGTGGTCAATGTCATGAGACAAAGTATATGTAAACTGCTGTTGGAAAGTGTATTTGCTTTGTAAATCTTCACCCAAATCACAATTAAAAAAAAGGGGGGGGGGAGACCCAAGGGAGGGACAAATTGAAGGGTAAAAGAATTTGAATAGGTTTAAGAGGTACTGTTCAGAGCAGAAAAGGGAATAGGGACAGAATGCTGGGTTAACATAAGAAACAATGTCGATTTCATATGGTTATTGTAAGGCTCCAAATAAATTAACCAATATGAAAGCACTTCATAAATTTTAAGATACTTAAGAGTACTATCAAAACACTACTCAGGTAATGAAGAATTTTACTACACCCAGGTTCCACTTGGAGATTGACAGTAAAGATTTGGCAAGCTTATTTACTACTTTGAGAGAGATCATGCCAAATCAATGATAACCTTTATTATAATACATCATGATTCTCCTGGCCTGCTTGTGGCTTCATGAGAAAAAATTCACAAGGTAAAGGTTTTGGATTCTCAGACTTAATTTTAAAAGCTGTAAATTACAATTAGTTTGCCGGTAATGGAACCTATACTTTCCCCCTACTAAATAAAGATCTCCTAAGTGATTTTATTCAGTTTTTTCTCTTTCCCTTTTTACCTGAGGTATTTTATAATTTAAGGAGAAAGAAGTGACTACTAACTCATTTCTTAAAAATGCTTTTCCGTTTTCCATCTCTAAATAATTAATTGATGGCAAATCATTTTATAGGTTGAACAACAACAAAAAAAATACACACAACACACACATACACACATATTCCAGGAAAAACGTGAAGCAGATTAACAAGTATTTCCTCCTCAGCCTATAGCTGCAGAAATGCCAGCGTGTGAACTCTTTCAACCAAAGGATGGCAGTCTCACAGAGGGAAAGGGGTTAGTGCCGGACAAGCATGTAAACCAGAGGCTGGAGGCCTACTAGGGGGCTTCAGAAGAACGAGACGAAACGTCCTTCAGGAAATGGTTGGGGGACACGAATCTCAACAATTTGGGGCACTGAGATCCCTGAGACTGGGTAAACTGGGGCTAGCCACCGAGGAGAAGAGTTAAACAGAAAGTAGTACCGGCAAAGAGGGAGGTACACCACTCCCTTCACTTATCATCTCTGGACTGGGCTTCCTTGTTTCCTTGGTAACGATCGCGGGCGGAAGTGCACGTCACTTCTGCCTTCTGCCTCACCGCCCCTTAAATCCGCCCTCTACCACGAGATTCCGGTCTCAGGCGATTTCCTTTTTTTGCGTGAAATGAGGAGTGGAATTCGGGTTGTGCTGTAGTAATGTTGTTCTTGTTGTTATGTGCCGTGGAGTCAAACCCGATTCATAGCGACCCCTCCTTGGGTTTCCGAGGCAGTATCACTACGGAAGTAGGATTGCCCAACCTTCCTTCCGAGGAGTGGCTGGTGGGTTTGAACCGCCAGCCGTCTGGTTAGGAGGCAAGTGTCTTAGCCACTATGCTACCAGAGCTCCCATGTGCTGTAGTAAAGCAGAGCTAAAAACTAGGTTAGCACGATTTTTCTAAGCCCAAAGGATCCAACTTGTTACAACTCGCACTTGCCAGTTGTCAATGGCTTCGAGGCAAAGGATTTTGGAAGGGAATCCAAAGTTATTTTCTGCAGAGTCGGGCTCAGTATATTATAAAGTCCAGTCACTTCTGCCAAGGACATTAAAGATGTTGAGAAATATAGTGAAATCTTTTTAAATTAATCTATTCATTTGTATAAAAAAACCTGATTATTCCAATCACTTACCTGGTCAAAGAGTGACACGAGACCAGTTCAATGCTATTTCTGAGTTTAAACTCTTTATCTAGAAGAGCCTAAAGCAGTTTTTAAGTGGAAACAACCGTAGGGTTCCCCCCCCCCAATTGTTTTTTGTTTTTTAAATTTTATTGTTGATGAAATGAGTTTTCAATAACCTTATGCTTGAATTCTAAATATCTGACACTTTGGCAACGCTATAGTCACATATTTTAGCAAAACAAGATAATCTTGTTCTGCTACTACCCTCCTGTGCTCATTCCTGTAATAAAGTTGTAAAGAAGACAAATATCTAAAGGGGAAAAACTTGGAAAGAATTTCCCCATATGGTAAAAACATATGTACAGAACAAACTCCTTGTAGACTAATTCAGTGATTCCAGAATTCTTTAAAATCATTGCAATTATAATATACCCGGGATGAGTTTTAGTTCCTTTTCATGTTGTTATCACTATTGATTAATATACAGTAGGTATGAATAATAAACTAAAAATACAGTCATGGAAATGTGCACTTCATTTTTAATCTAGCAGAAACTCTGTTCAAAATTTTAAGTTTTATAACTACAAAGCTTATACAGTTCAGAAAAAGATATTTCTAAATGAGAATCAAATACAGAAGTATATCTAAGGTGTATGATTTTGTTTATAACTTTAAGCTGTACATGTTTTAAATGAAGCACCTGTCTGAATTACTGAAATAAATATGATAGTTGCTATTTATTATCTATTATGTTACTTCTAATCTGATCCAGAAGAATTCAATAATTTCTATATCTTAGACTCAGACTCTTTCCACAAAGGATTGTTAGGACTCGAAAGTCCGGTTTTCCTCTCTCACCCGCGCCCCTCATTTATATGCACCTTTTTATAACTAGGAACTGTTTACCAGGAAACTGAGTAGAAATCAGAGGAACTTCTGGGTGGTTTTAAGAAATGCTTTTTCTTTTGTCCTTTACTCTGTTCCCTTGTCCTCTGATTCTCCTTCTCTTTCTCTCTTTTTTCTTATGATTATTTTATAATGTTATGTGTAGTATTATTATTTATGAAATCAATACTTTCCATTTCCAGTTAGAGGGCAAAGAACTATCTTTTTAAACCATGTAAAGACAACTCGAGGGCAATGGGGTTGTTTTTTACCTCTGTGACTCTTGTTAAGGCTTGCCCTGTTTCTTAATAGGCTTACTGATTGACAATGCTGTTGTTGTTGTTGTTGTTATGTGCCGTCGAGTCGG
>NW_006928839.1:4413-5777 GCF_000298275.1 Orycteropus afer afer
ATGCAGACATCTTCTAAATAAAAGCTCCCTGTAGAACAACTATGTATAAACATGGGGAAGATAAGTGCAGACTACTTCTGTGGAACCTTTTGAAATCATGGGTCTGAAGCAAAATAAAGTTTTCAGGTAGGCACCAAGTTATTCTAATTTTTTCACGTCAGTTATTTGATATTTTTTTCACAATGCTAGTGTCAGTAAACCCACTCCATTGCCACTGATGCCACTTAAGAGTTGATTCTGACTCATAACAACCCTTTAGGACAGAGTGGAACTGCCTCATAGGGTTTGCAAGGCAGTAAATCTTTATGGAAGCAGACTGCCCCCTCTTTCTCCCATGGAGAGGATGGTGGGTTCCAATCACAAGCCTTTTGGTTAGCAGTCCAATGCTTTAACCACAGTGCCACTAGAGCTCCTTAGTGCCAATGAAAGAGGTACAAAATTAAGTTGAGGGCCCGTATCAGATCTGTCAGTTAGAAATTCTTTCATTCCTCCTTTAATATCCTGAATAAAACAGAATTTCCCCTGTAGAATAGGATAATCTAAATGTTAACAAAAGAAATGTATGATACTAGCATCAGTATACTGGTAATTCAGATGTCCAAATTAAAACCAAACACAAAACCTTGACTTGTAGCTTTTCCCGATTTCTGGTGCTGAAAATACATCCACCATGAGCTCTGGGCTCTGGTAGCATAGTGCCTAAGGCACTTAACTGCTAACCAGAAGGCTGGCGGTTCAAACCCACCAGCCACTCCTCGGAAGGAAGACCAGGCAATCTACTTCCATAGTGATACTCCCTCAGAAACCCAAGGAGGGGTTGCTATGAGTTGGATCCAACTCCACAGCAGTGGTTGCGTTTGTGTTATGACCAATTTGAAGCTATCGAGGAGACTGAAGCAAAATGCAACGAGAGCTGTTGAGAGCAGGCTTAGCGCACCACTGAATTCAGCTTTTTGATCACGGGTACTTGCTACCATGCCCTCTTGAGCTTGCCATTATAGCACCTAGTTTTTTGTTTTTTGTTTTTTTTGGAAACTTACTATAGCACTATACAAGCTACTTTCTGTTACTATTCTGTCTCAGATGAGATAGCTATGTAAATCTAATAGTATTTTCCACTTCCACTTAATATATATTCTAGAGTTATTTAGCGGGACTAGAGAACTTACATTGTGGCAGCAAGAACAGAACCTTATTATATTTCCTCCCTTCACAAGTCCCCATGTCAGCATCAGAAGTCAGTTGGTGAATCACCTTATTTCAAATTATAAAAACACGGACAGAGGACCTAAGCCATTTTCTTTAAAGGACTCATTTAGCTTCTAACCAAGTGGAAGTTCAATTCTTTTTCTGTTCCACAGCTG
>NW_006928840.1:0-5751 GCF_000298275.1 Orycteropus afer afer
AAACTAATCACCAGAAAAATAAAGTGAAAAAGAAAAAAAAAATAGTATAAAAATAAAAAGGAGAAAAAAATAAGTCAGTGGAGGACAGGGCAGGGCACCCAGGCTCTGTCTGAGCACACAGACTGTGATGGAGATCCTGTGGGCTCTGATGGTAGGTGGGAGTGGGGGATGGCTGCACCTCTGTTCACCAAGTGGGTGTAGAGTATAAGAGTAACAAGAGGAATGCCGTACCTTGTCAGTCTTGCAAGTCCCGAGTGTCTTTGGGGTTGCTGGAAAGCAGAACATGTTCTTAAGCCCCAGGAATCTGCAAGTGCGCTGTCTCTTTAAATATCCAAAATAGTCACGCTGCTTTTTAAACCTTCAAAATGATGGTGTCCTCCTGACCAGCAAAAGTCCACATCTCAGCCCACCTTTCTCTTCACCTTCTCCATTTGTTCCCCAGCCACTGTGCACAGTCCTCCATGCAGTCCCTGGCTAGCAGGGTGATTTTTAGGTTAATTCTTAAGTCCTACCACCACAGGAATCTGCGAGAGCACTGTCTCTTTAAATATCCAAAATAGTCAAGCCGCTTTTTAAACCTTCAAAATGGCAGCATCCTCCAGACCGGCAAAAGTCCACAGCTCAGCCCACCTTTCTCTTCACCTTCTCCATTTGTTCCCCAGCCACTGTGCACAGTCCTCCATGCAGTCCCTGGCTAGCAGGGTGATTTTTAGGTTAATTCTTAGGTCCTACCACCACTCAGGAATCTCCAAGCTGTCTGTGCTGTCAGGATCTCTCAGGATTGCTGCCTGACCACAGCTCTGTCTGTCTCCTTTTTTCGTATTTTCACACAAATTCTTCTGCTAGTTGGGGTTTAGTCCACTTCTATATCCTTCCCTTCAAGGCTCAAGGGTCCAGGATTATCTTCTGTGTCTGTGTCAATTGGTTTCCCTTTTCTTTGTTGAAGAAGGTCTGTGTAGTCTTTCTGCCTAGTCTGCCATCTTGCCGGATATCCCAAAATCTTTTCTTTTCCATTTCTTCAAATGGCTTAAATATCTTTGGTTGTTATCTGATGTTCTTAAAGTAAATTCACTGAGGTATCTCTGAGTCATTTTGCTTTTTATATTCTTTTGGATGTTTTCCTTGATGTAACATGTTGTGATTTGATAGGCTATTTGTTGTAATCCTGATCTTTTTTTTTTAATCAATAGCTTATTTTTATTAATAAGAAATATATATATTGAATGAACTTGTGTACACTTTCATTTTGTTAATATTTTAAACCTTCATTTTTGAAGGAAAATTTTAGTATACTTCTTGTTTCATCCTGAAACATTTTGATAAAATGTCTTAGTACTTTATAGTCAAACATGAAAGAGGTAGAACACTTCACTGCTGAAGAAGTCAGCATTTTCTGTAAATCTTTGTGCTTTGCTTTATAAAGATTTCATGAACCCAGTGTGGCAGGTTTGCCTTTGCTTAGTTATAACACAGTGAGGTATTTCTTTTTCTGTCAGGAACTGTTGATACGATCACTTGAGGGAGCAAATGGTGAAATAAGAATTAGATTCTTTTAAAAAAGTAACTGAGAAAGAAAACAAAATGTATCTTGAGTTTATGCAAATGAATTCTTATACACTTGAGAATATATAATATATATACTTCTAGAGTTACTTCTTTTGAGATAAATTAGTATCTTCAATGGAGGTGATGTTGTTAGTTGCTGTCAAGTCAGTTCCAACTCATAGTGAGTCTATGTACACAGATTGAAATACTGCCCTGTACTTGATGGGCATATTATTTTTTCTGGGGGATGGTCCTTTCTGATAACATAACCAAAGTGTGAGAGATGAAGTCTAACCATTCTTCCTTCTAAAGAGGGTACCAGCTGCACTTTTCCCAAGACAGATTTGTTTGCTCTTCTGGATGTCTATGGAATTTTCAGGATGCTTCACCAGCACCACAATTCAAATGCATCAATTCATCCTTATTCATTGTCCAGCTTTCACATGCATATGAAGCCATTGAAAATACCATGGCTTGGGTTAGGGGCACCAAAGTGACATCTTTGCTCTTAAATACTTTGAAGTGGTCTTTTGCAGCAGATTATCCCAGTGGGAGAAGGAAGTAATGGCATAGTGCTTAAGGTATTTGAAACTAACCAGAAGTCTGGAAGTTCAGACTTACCAGCCAGCCACTGCTCCGAAGGAAGATTGGGCAATCTACTTCCATAGAGATACCACCTTGGAAACACAAAGAGGGGTCACTATGAGTTGTAATCAACTTGATGGCAGTGAGTGAGTGTGTGATTATTAAATATTAATACAACCCATTATTATTATTGAGAAGCTCTGGTAGAGTAGTGCCTAAGGAACTTGACTGCTAACCAGAAGGCTGGCCGTTCAAATCGACCAGTCACTCCTCGGAAGGAAGATTGGTCAATCTACTTCTGTAGTGATATTGCCTTGCAAACTCAAGGAGGGGTTGCTATGAGTTGAGTCCGACTCGATGGCATACAACAACAACATGATTATTATTAACTTATAGACATCTGCTCAGAATCCAGTGCTGAAGATGGAGTTTGGAACTTTATGGAGTACCTGACTCTTGAGATGGATGTGCATGCATGAAGGATGAGAGGTCATGGCAAGCTCAAGAGCATTTTGGTATAAGGAGGATTTCAGTGCTGAGAAATAGTATAAGCTCACCATTTGTATTGAGGGCTCCCTATAAAGAAAGTTGTCATCCAAATGGTTGTAGGATAGACTGGTGTTGCACAGATCTTGGCTGATGGGAGACAGGCAATGTGCACAGATTCTTAGAGGCCTTATAGGAGGAATAACTTATCAATACATACATACAGTGTGATACACACTGTGGTAGTTAATGTTGTGTGTCAGCTTGGCTGGTGTTTTGGTTACCCAGTGCTGCTCTGACAAGAATATATCACAAATGGGATGGCCTTAACAAACAGGAGTTTATTCTCTCAGTTTGGAGGCTTTAAGCCCAAGTTCAAAGTGCCAGGCTCTAGGGCCTGTGTGAAAGCCACTCAACCTTGGGCTTCAGCTCTGCCTCTTGCTCCAGGCCCAATGAAGCTAGAGGCATCTCTTCACTCAGGCAGCTACTGGCTGCTGAGGCTGACAAGCCCAAGGACAATAAACAAAATGCCATAGTCCTGATGTTACGAAACCACACAGAAGGCCATTAATTCAAGTCCACTGTAAGTCCCAAGGTTGGCAGAGCATGGCAGGCTGCTAACAATGACACAGCTACAAGCAGGGTCCAAGGGTGCCATAAGCTAGAGACCATTCCCCAAGGGTTCTGCATATATATAGGAAGCATACCATGTTCCCTAAGGCAGCTACTCAGCTGTTCACAGTAGATTCCACCATGGAGTTGATTACCACTCTCATCATGGGTAATAACTACAACCAGCTGCCCAGCCACTCTACCAGGCCCAGCCAAGTTGATGTACAAACTGAATTATCACAATTTTACCCCTGTCAACTTGGCATCTATACAGATCTTCATTGGGTGGCATCTGTATACATCTCTCTCACTGGGTGGCTCTAGTCCCCTAGTTCCTCTAAATGACAACCTCAACCCCTTGGCCTGGTAGCCTCATTCCTCTCCCTCTTGGGCATGGCAGCCCCGCCCCCTCACTCTCTGGCAGCAGCTATGGCTCCATCCCACTGGCTCACATGAACAAGCAGCCCCACACTCCAGAACCAAGTTGGTGAAGGCCTGGCTCTTTGAAACCTAGGGGGCTGTGGTGGTTCTACCCCCAAAGGCCATGATCCTACCCTTTCAGGCTGAGGCAGCTCTGCTTCTGTTTCTTTGGTCTCTCCACTTCTGATGATTAATGCTGAAGGCAACCCACTCTGCAGGAAATCTTCCTGCCCTAAAGACACTCAGCTTTCTTTCTCTGTGGGCCAGCCAACCTGCTATTCTATTTCATGCCGGTTTTTTCTACCAATTAATGCCCAAAGGCAAGTTACTCCACCAGGAAGTCACCTAACCAAAGGCATCCAGCTTTCTCCTCCATGGGCTGGTAAGGCTGTTGCTGTCTCATGCCAGTCTCTGGGCTCTGCTCCTGCCATCTCTCATGACGTATGCCAGGGTCTCTCTGCCAGGGTTTCTGGTCAAGGACACACTCCACTCCTGTTTATTAAGGCCATCCCATTTGTGGTATATTCCTGTCAGAGTGGTAACCAGAACAGCTGGGCCTGGTTGAGTGGCTGGGCAGCTGGTGGTGGTTGTTCTTCATCATGAGACTGGCAATCAGTTCCATGATGGGATTTACCACAAGCAACTGAGTAGCTGCTTTAGTGATGTAGTCTGCTTCCTGTGTACAAGAAGCAGCTTTGGGAATAGTCTCTAATTTATGGCACACTTGAACCCTGCATGTAGCCAGGTTGCTGTTGGTCAGCCTGCCGTGCTCTGCCAATCTTGGGACTTTCGGTGGACTTGGGTTGATGGCCTGCCATGTTGTTCGGTGGCATTGGGACTGTGCCATATTATTTGTCAATCTTGGGCTTGTTAGCCTTGGCAGAGTGAGGAGAGGCCTCTAGCTTTGGTGGGCCAGGAGCAGGAGGTAGAGCTGGGGCCCAGCATCAGGGGGCTTTCGCACAGCCCCTTAGAGCCTGGCACTTGGAACTCGAACTTCTAGACTCCAATAATTGTAAAAATAAACTCCTGTTGGTTAAAGCCATCCCATTTATGATATATTCTTGTCGGAGCGGCACTAGGTAACCAAAACACAGACTAATGGAGACACATTAGTATTCAGAAATAGGCATCTTTCATAGATAAGCTGGTGGTATGAACAGTCAAAAGAACAAGCTCTAGAACTTCAGGAGGTATAAAGGAGCTGCTATGTATCCTATTGAGGTCACCCCACTTTTTTATGCCAAATAATTGAGGCTCATGAGAATTAAAGGACAGGATATGTGAGAAAATTTCCTTTCATTTTAAGTTTAAATTATTTCCAGCTCAAAAAGCTAAAGAAGAAAATAAAATCATTCTTTAGTAGATTAAATTGTATGTTGTCTTTTGAATTTGTAGAAAAATGAGAAGTTGGTATACTTGGAACAGTGTTGAATAAAACCTCTAGGACCTTTGTCTAAGAAGTATAATAAGAATAACAAATGTTATTCACATGCTTAATCTTATATTTTCTGGTGACCATATTAAAAGAATAAAACAAAACAGGTGAAAAATACTTGTAGTATTATAATTTATTTATTGAAACTATCAAAATATTACTACTTCAGTGACTAATTCCGCAAGAAAAGATGTGGTTGTGTGTTTTCTTAAGGGTTTACAGTCTTCAAAATTCTAGGGGCTGGTTCTACTCTATACTATAGGGTTGTTATGAGTCAGAATCCACTCAATGGCAGTGGGTTCAGTATATGCATGTGTGTGTGTGTGTATAGATAGATAGATAGATAGGAGCTCTGGTGGTGTAGTGCCTAAGGCACTTGACTGTTAACCAGAAGGCTGGCAGTTCAAACCCACCAGCCACTTCTTGAAAGGAAGGCTGGACAATCTACTTCCATACTGATAGCACCTTAGAAACCCAAGGAGGGGTGGCTATGAGTTGTATCCAACTGGACAGCGTTTTTTTTTTTTTTTTTGGTATATATGTATAAGTGTTTTGTAATATAAAATTAATATTTCATTCTTGCACATCTCAGTAATCTCAGTATACTACATAAGATACTGGATTTAATTTTGTGTTACTGAATGTATTATCTTTACTTAGGGGATTTT
>NW_006928841.1:0-2212 GCF_000298275.1 Orycteropus afer afer
ATATCTCCACCTCCCTATGCCCCTACACCACCTTCCCACCCTCTCCAGGCTCCACAGGTGTCAGGAAGAAGTGGAGTGTGTGCTCCAAGCGTGCCGTCCACCATTACAGGCCCAGCCTCTGGTCTCCGCCCACACCAGAGGGGCTTCCCAGAGGCTGAAGCCCCCTCGCCCACTGTCCAGGTGCTGCCCCTCAGAGCGATAGGCCCGCCTCATGTTGATGGAAGCAGAACCTTGCAGTACTGACCGTTTTCAACATCGGACCTGTATAACTGGAAGGTGCAGAATGCCCCTTTTCTGAAAACCCCCAAAGCTTAATTAATTTGTTAGATTCTATATTGTTTACTCATAACCCCACTTGGGATGATTGTCAGCAGCTATTACAGGTTTCGTTCACCACTGAAGAAAAAGAGAGAATCCTGACTGAGGCCAGGAAAAATGTACCAGGGGACAATGGACACCCAACAACGCTTCAGAATCTTATTGATGCTGGGTTCCCGTTATCTCATCCTGATTGGGATTTTGAGCACTCAGAAGGTAGGGAACATCTCCAAACGTACCACCAGATTCTAATGGCCAGTCTCCGAGTGGCAGCAAGGAAGCCGACAAATTTGGCCAAGGTAAACTCAGTCAGGCATGGGCTGACGGAGAGCCCTGCAGCATATCTAGAGAGGTTAATGGAAGCATTTACGCTGTATACCCCTATGGACCCACAAACACATGAGAGTACAGCAGCAGTGGTCCTATCCTTTGTAAACCAAGCAGCCCCTGATATCAGAAGAAATCTTCAGAATATAGATAGATTAGGTGAGCAGACCCTACAGGACTTAATGAAAGTATCAGAGAAAGTGTATAATACTAGAGAAACCCCAGAGGAAAAGGAAGAAAGAATATGGAGGGAGGAACGAGAATTCCAACCTAAAGAGAATTAAAAAAATCAGAAGGAGTTAGCAAAGATTTTCTTTGCTGGAGCTCAAGGAGACATAGGGAGAGGGAGAGGTAGGAGACCAGACCAACATGACAGGCCCCACCGAGGCCCACCCCTGGCCCCGAACCAATGCACATTTTGCAAAGGGATTGGACACTGGAAGAATGATTGCCCAAAGAAAGAGAACAAAAAATATGAAAAGCCTGCTCCTGTTAGAACGTTGGTGACAGGCGAGGACAGTGACTAGGGGAGACGGGACTCAGAACCCCTCCCTGAGCCTTGGGTAAACTCGAAGGTGGAGGGGAAGCCAATAGAGTTCCTGGTAGATACAGGGGCTCAGTACTCCATCCTCAATAAGAAAGAGGGTAAAATTTCTTCAAAAACTAACCTGGTCCAGGGGGCAATAAGGGCAAAGCGGTATCACTGGACAATGCAGCGGCAAGTGAACCTGGGAACTAAACAGGTGTCCCATTCATTCTTAATTGTACCTGACTATCCTGCACCACTGCTAGGAAGAGACTTATTGTCCAAAGTTCAAGCACATATATTCTTCCATAAAAACGGTGTCCAGGTTACAGATGGGGAAGGCTCTCCTCTGCAGTTTCTGATGATTGCCTTACACGATGAATACTGCTTGTATAAAGGTGTAGAAGACCAACATACAGGGTTGATGGATATGGATCCATGGCTGGAGGAGTTTCCCCAATCCTGGGCAGAGACTGGAGGAATTGGACTGGCGAAACACCGACCGCCCTAAATTTGGACTTAAAACCCTCTGCCATACTGGTAAGAGTCCAACAGTATCCCATGCCCAGGGAAACCCGGGAAGGCATACAACCCCATATCCAGCAGCTGTTATGGGAAGGGGTACTAAAGAGGTGCCGGTCTGCATGGAATACACCTCTCCAACCAGTAAAGAAACCAGGGGGAGAATATAGACCAGTGCAGGATGTGAGAGAGGTAAATCTCCGGGTTGAAGACACATCCCACAGTCCCCAAACCTTACACGCTGCTCAGCAATCTTCCTCCAGATCATGTGTGGTATACTACCTTGGACTTGAAGGATGCTTTCTTTAGCCTTCCCCTAGCATTGCAGAGTCAAGACATTTTTGCCTTCAAATGGTTTGATGAAACGGACAAAAACCTCAGCCAGCTGACCTGGACCAGGCTATTCCAAGGATTTAAGAATTCGCCCACTGTGATAGTTGAAGATCTGTCAACTTGGCTGGACTTCACTTGTGAGTGGTGTTTCCCATGATGGATCACATGACTACGTCCTAAGCGGCC
>NW_006928841.1:5234-5803 GCF_000298275.1 Orycteropus afer afer
GGAATTATGGCCCAAACTCCGAGCCATAAATGAAGGTCTTCTTAGTGGACAGGGAATTGACCATGGAATTGAACCGGGAGACTGGGTGTGGATAAAGAGGCACCAGCAAAAAACACTGGAGCCTAGATGGAAGGGACCTTATGTTGTTGTTTTTGTGACCCCTACTGCCTTAAAGGTAGATGGAATCAGCGCCTGGATACATCACTCTCACGTCAGGAAAGATAACTCGCCAGAACAGCAGTCCACACGAACAAACTGGAGAGCACGTTCAGATCCTGAAAACCCGTTGAAAGTCAGATTGACTCGAAACAATGAAGACTGAAACGTTCATCTTTGCCTTAAGCCTCTGCCGTCTTGGAACCAGCATGACTAATCATCAACCTTTCAAGGTTACTTGGCGAATTCGCGACGGACAAACCCATGAAACTTTGAACTCTACTAACTCTACCACCCCCCTTAACGTATGGTGGCCTCATTTGTTTTTCTCCCTTGGAAAAGCTACAGAATGTGGGCGGGCCAAATGCTATATCAAATCTATGGGTTTTTATACTTGCCTGGGGTATAAAAGA
>NW_006928842.1:0-4260 GCF_000298275.1 Orycteropus afer afer
ATTTTGGTCAATGACATGAGACAAAGTATATGTGAACTGCTGTATGAAAAGTGAATTTACTCTGTAAATCTTCACCCAAATCCTAATTAAAAAAAAAAAAAGAACATCATCCATGAAGAAAGAAAAAGTCATTAAAAAGAAGAAAGGAAGAAAAAATCAAAATAGATGTCAGAGGAGACTCTAAAACTTGCTTGAATGGAGAGTAGCAAATGCAAATGGAAGAAATGACAAGATAAAAGAGCTGAACAGAAGATTTCAAAGAGCAGCTCAAGAAGACAAAGTCAATTATTATAAAGAAATGAGCAAAGACCCGGAGTTAGAAAACCCAAAGGGAAGAACACACTCAGCATTTCCCCAGGTGAAAGAAATGAAGAAAAAAAAATTAAGCCTCAAGTTGCAATACTGAAAAGTTCTATTGGCAAAATATTGAATGATGTAGGAAACATCAAAAGAAGACGGAAAGAATACACAGCATCACTGTAACAAAAATAATTGGTCAATGTTCATCTATTTCAGGAGGTGGCATATGATCAAGAACCAGTGATATTGAAGGAAGAAAGTGAAGCTAGGCTGAAGGAATTGGCAAAAAAAACAAGGCTCCAGGAATTGACGGAATACCCACTAAGATGTTTCAACAAATGGATGCTGTGCTGAAGGCACTTATCTATGCCAAGAAATTTGGAAGACAGCTATCTGGCCAACTGACTGGAAGTGATCCATATTTGTACCCATTCCAAAGAAAAGTGATCCAACAGAATGTGGAAATTATCAAACAGTATCATTACTATCACATGCAAGTAAAACAAAATTCAAAGATAATTCAAAAACAGTTGCAGCAGTATATTGACAGGGAATTTCCAGAAATGCAAGCTGGATTCAGAAAAGGACATTGGATGAGTGATATCATTGCTGATGTTAGATGGATCTTGGCTCAAAGGAAAGAATACCAGAAAAATGTTTACTTGTGTTTCACTGATTATGCAAAAGCATTAGATTGTGTACGTCATAACCTTATGGATAACATTGAGAAGAATGGGAATTCCAGAACATTTTATTGTGCTCATAAGGAACTTGTACATAGATCAGAAGGCTGTTGTTTGAACAGAACAAAGGGATTCTACATGGTTTAAAATCAGGAAGGGAGTGTGTCAGGGTTGTATCCTTTCACCATACTTATTCAATCTGTATGCTGAGCAAATTATCCAAGAAGCTGGGCTATATGAAAAACGTGGCATCAGGATTGGAGGAAGACTCATTAACAACCTGTGATATGCAGATGACACAACCTTGCTTGCTGAAAGTGAAGATGACTTGGAGCACTTATTGATGAAGATTAAAGACTACAGTCTGCAATGTGGCTTACACCTCAACATAAAGAAAATGAAAATCCCCACAGCTGGATTAGCAGCATCATGATAAATGGAGAAAATATTTAAGTTTTCAAAGATTTCATATTACTTGGTTCGACAATCAACACCAATGGAAGCAGCAGTCAAGACATCAGACGACGTATTGCATTGGGCAAATCAACTGCAAAAAACCTCTTTCAAGAGATGAAGAGCAAAGACGTCTCCTTCAAGACTTCAAATATGCACGTGAAAGCTGGAGAATGAATAAGAAGGACCAAAGAGGAGTTGATATTTTTGAGTTGTTGTGCTTACGAAGAATACTGAAGGTACCACGGACAGCCAGGAGAACGAACAAATCTGTCCTCGAAGTGTAGCTGGAATCCTCCTTGGAAGTGAGAATGACCAGACTTCGTCTCATCTACTTTGGTCATGTTGTCAGAAGGGACCATTCCCTGGAGAAGGAGATCATGTTTGGTAAAATGCAGGGTCAGTGAAAAAGGGGAAGGCCCTCAACAAGATGAACTGACATAGGGGCTACAACAATGGGCTCAGGCATAGCAAGGATTGTGAGACTGGTGGAGGACCTGGCTGTTTCATTCTGTTGTACACAGGATTGCTATGAGTTGCAGCTGACTCAATGACACCTAACAATGTGTTCTACTATATGTATGGATATATTTGCAGAATATGTAAATACACACACATATATACATATATTTGTGTGTGTGTGCAGTCCCATTCACCTTCCAACTACTGTTCAGCTTGTATGTCTATGCATCTGCTCGTATTACTATTATTGAAGGATTGGAGGTGTAGTAGTATTTACCTTTGTTGTCTTTAATGCTTGTGCTCCTCCTAATGTCTTTCTTCACCTTGAGCATTTTGTGCTGACCTCCCCTTTATTGTCCATTACCTTTTCCTTCACCTAAGTTAATACATATTTACCTTCTAGTTGGTGTTTTACCCTCTCTTCCCCTCCCACCCTGGTAACCTTCAAAGAATGTTTCTTTCTATGTATAAACCTTTTCTTGACTTGTTATTGTAGTGGTCTCATACAATATTTGTTCTTTTGTGGATGACTATTTTCACTCAGCATAATATCCTCTAGGTTCATCCATGTTATGAGGTGTTGCATAGATTCTTCATTATTATTTAATAGTATTCCTTTGTATGCGTGTACCATAGTTTGTTTATCCGTTCATCCATTGATGGGCACTTAAGTTGCTTCCATCTTTTTGCTACTGTGAATAATAAGGGAGACATTTTTTTAATGCATGTTATTGAAATATAATTTATGTACAGTGAAATACACAAAACTAAAGTGACATGGGTCAATGCATTTTTTTTTTGCAGTGTTCCCTCTCCTCCCCACCAACAACCAACAAAGAAAGTTTCCCTCCATATATAAACTTTTCCATGACCCTCCACAATAACAAACTAATACTACTATATTTGTCCTTCTGTGATTGACTTATTTCACTCAGCATAATGTCCTCCAAGATCATCCATGTTATGTGGTATTTTGCAGACTCTACATTATTCTTTAGTGCTGCATGTTGTTGTTGTTGTTATGTGCCATCGAGTCATACCCAACTCATACGACCCCTCCCTGGGTTTCCAAGGCAGTATCACTATGGAAGTAGATTGCCCCATCTTCCTTCTGAGGAGTGGCTGGTGAATTTGAACCGCCAGCCTTCTGGTTAGCAGTCAAGTGCCTTAGTAGTGCTGCACAGCATTCTATTTTGTGTATGTACCATAATTTGGTCATCCACTCTTCTGCTATAAATCTTAGAGATAAGTCCCTTGCCAGATATGTAATTATCAGCAAATATGAATTTGTTGCTGTCATTTTTTATGTGCTTTTTCGTGGTGTCGATTTCTTTGTGCCATATAATGTTCTATGCTGAGCTCATTTTGTTCATGAATCGTGTTATCACTTCCTTCATTGCTTGCTATTGTTTTAGTATTTGGTGAATACTTATGCTGGTCCTCTTTTCTGATGTGAAGGTTTATCATTGTTCTTTGAGGTTACCCTGTAATTTATAGTTTTCTTCCCAAGTTTAGAACAGTCCATTCTATCTTGTTGTTGTCTTGACTTCCCTGCCATCTAGAAGTTCTATAACGACATAGTTTTTTCTGATTTTTTGGTTTGCAGTTGTCCTCATTTGTCCATTGATGTCACTGGTTCCGTTTACAATCTTGTAGGCTTATTTACTTTGGATACTTCCATAGCTGGGTTGGTTTCTGGGTTATATCATCATGTGTGTTAATGGTCAGTTGTTGTTGGCTGTTACTGCTTCTCTGTTCAAAGGGCTCCCTTTAGCATCTCTTGTAAGGTTGGTTGTTTGGTTTTAACAAATTCCCTTAATTTGTGCTTATCTGGAAATGTCCTACTTTCACCATCATATTTGAGGGACAATTTTGCTGGGTACATAAATCTTGGTTAGAAATTTTTCTCTTTCAGCATTTTATATATACTATCCCATTGTCTTCTCGCCTGCATGGTTTCTGTCGAGAAAACTGAGCTTAGTCTTATTGGTTGCCCCCCATAGGTAACTGTGTTTTTCCAGTGCTGCTCTCATGATTCGTTATTTATCTGTGGTTTTGGTGAGTTTGATGATATGTCTGGGTGATTTTCTTTTGGGGTCTATCCTGTTTGGGGTTCATTAGACTTCCTGAATGGATATATTCTCATCTTTTATCATTCCAGGAAAATTCTCTTCCAACAAATCTTCAACAATTTCCTCTGTGGTTTTATTTATCTCTTCCTGTTCTGGAATTCCAATTACACAGTTATTCCTTTTGATGGTATGCCATATGAACCTTAGGCTTTCTTCATTTTGTTTTGATCTTTTTTCTGATTTATCCCTTTCCAAAGAAGTGTTCAGGTATTTGCCTTCAATCTCCCTAA
>NW_006928842.1:4580-5707 GCF_000298275.1 Orycteropus afer afer
TTGAAGATACCTAAATATAATTCTTTTGAATTCCTTATCAGGGAGTTCCAATGCTGCGTCTTCCTCAGGGATATGTTTTGGGTCTGTATCCTGGTCCCTTGTTTCTCCTGCTTTACCTTGCTTCCTTGTGTGGACTGTGATGTTCTGTTGTCTCCAAGGCACTGAAATGTTTTTGTGTTTATATTTAATTGGTGATTGTACATTGAAGTGACTTGCCCACGATTTTCGTTTTCTTTGTATGTTATCTATGTAAGCAGGGTACTGTGCTCCTCTATTCACTAGTTGACAGCACGTATACATTCACCACTTGTCTCCTTTCCTGTTATCAGCCACTTGTACTGACCTTGGAAAACAGAACCTATTCTTAGGTCCCTGGAATCCGAATGAGAATGCTTTGACTTTAAAATCCAAAATGGATGCCATTTGTAAACATTCAAAATGGCTGCAACCTTGGTCACTTTAAATATCCAAAATGGCCACTGCTTGTAAACATTCAAAACGGCTGTGCCCTCGATCACTTTAAATATCCAAAATGACTGCCACTTATAAACTTTCAAAATGGCTGTACCCTCCAGACAGCGGAAATTCAACAGCTCAGGTAGTCTCTCTCCTTGCTGTTTCCCTTCCTAGTAATAGGCCACCATTTCAGTCATCCCTGAAGCCCTGGGTGACCAGGGCTGATCATTAGGTCAATTCTCAGGTCCCAACACCACTTGAAAATATTCAGGCTGTTGGTCCCATCAGAGTAGCTGATAGTCCGCCGCTCCAACCATCTCTGTACTCACTGTTTTCATTCAGGTTTTTCACTAGTTGTTGCCTAATCCACTTCTGTGCAGTTCCTTTCAAAGCTCAAGGATCCAGGTTTATCTTCTGTATCTCTGTCAATTGGTTTTTCTTTTCTTTGTTGAAGCATGTCTGTGTCACTTGTCTGCCTATTCCTCCATCTTACTGGACAAGAAGACAATTTTTTTTTTTAATTTTATTTTGATTTGGGTGAAGATTTACAGAGTAAATTCACTTTTCATATAGCAGTTCACATAACATACTTTGTCTCATGTCATTGACCAAAATTTACAATGCCACAGCTCCCCTCCCACTTCCTCCCCATAGTTACCTCTTCCCAGTGT
>NW_006928843.1:0-3535 GCF_000298275.1 Orycteropus afer afer
AAGCTTTCTCTCTTTGTTGACTCTGAAGGAATGCAGTTAACACACTTTAAAGTAATCCTGCCTCATTTACATAACAAATACAACCCTTTCTCAAATGACATTATAACTATAAGCATAGGATTATAACTATAAGAATAGGATTAACAACAGATATGTTTTTGGGACACAATTCAATCCATAACACTAGTGTTGATGAGTATATGGATAAATTAGAACACTGTGCACTGCTAGTGGGAATGTACAATGGTTCACTCACTATGAAAAATAGTTTTGTGGTTCCTCAAAAAGTTGAACATAGAATTAGCACATGAAGCAACAATTCCACTTCTAGAGGGAACACAACACAATTGAAAACAGGAATGTAAACAAATATTTGAACACCAATGTTCATTGCAGTACTATTCACAACAGCCTAAAAGTGGAAACAACCTAAGTGTTCCTCAACAGATGAGTGGATAAACAAAATGTGGTATATACATACAATGGAGTATTATTCAGCTATAGTGAAAAATTAAGTTCTTATAGGTGTTATGCCATGAATAAACAAATAAGCTAAGTGAAATGTCAGACAAAAAGGGATAAATATTGTTTGATCCACCTTATTAGCTTGAATAGGTATATGCGTGAAATATATAGAGACAAAAGTTCATTTGTGATTCTTATCAACTGTGGGGAGGAGGACTATGCAGTTATTGTTTAAGGATCACTTAGTTTCTCTTTGTTGTGATTAAAAGTTTTTGGAAATATATAGTGCTGGTGTTTTCACAGTATGGTGAATGTAATTATGGTAATGAATTATACATTTTAAAATGATTAATATGACAAATTTTGTTATATTATATTATCACAATAAAACAAAATAAAGATCCAAATTAATGGAAATGGTAAACACATGGAGTGCTGTCAACATAAAACTTTGGATACAATAATACAAATGAGTTTAAAATAAAAGGATGGAAAATTATATAATTCTAACAATAACATAAAGAGAGCTGGGGTGGGGATACTAATAAAGGAGAAAAATGCATTTTAAGTGGATATTGTTACAAGACACAAAGAAGAATATTTTTTTGTGATAAAAGAGTCAGCCAATCAGGAATATATAGCACCAATAAACGTATAAATCTAATAACAGAGCCCCCAAATAAAGAATCTATCATAATTGAAGGTAGAAATAAACAATTCAAAATAATAGTTGAAGATTTAAATACTTCACTGTAAATAGCAGATAGAATAATTAACAGAAAGTCCTGAGTGAAATAGAAAACTTGAAAAATAATATAAACCAAATAGACCTAATAGGCATCTATAGAACACTTCACCCAACAATAATATAATACACATTCTTCTCAAGTGCACCTGGAACATTCTCCAGTACAGACCATAGATTAGGTCCTACAACTAGCCTCATTAAATTAAAAAAAATTGAAATCACACAAAATATGTTCTCTGATCTTATAATGAACTTGGAATTTGATAAGCAAAGGAAATTGGAAAATTCAAAAATGTATGGCGATTAAACAACACACTCGCATATAAACAATGGGTCAAAGAAGAAATCACAGAAGAAATGAGAACTTTTTTTCAGATGAATTAAAATGAAAATTCAGTATACCAAAACTTACAGTATGCAGCTAAGAGGGAAATGTATACCCTTAAACATCTAAGTTAACAAAGAAGAACCATTTCAAATCAATAACCTAATTTTACATCATAATTAAGCAGAAAAAGAAGAGCAAACTAAACACAAAGTAAACAAAATAAATTTAACAAAAGATGTACAATATTTTCTTCAAAATTTTTATTGTGATTTGGGTGAAAGTTTACGGAGCAAATTTGTTTTCCATACAGCACTTCATAAACATTTTGTCTTATGACATTGACTGTAATTCCCCACAACATAAGATCTTTCTTCCCACTTCCTCCCCATAGTTACCTCTTCCCTGTGCCCTTCCCTCCCACACACTCCCACCCTCTGAGCTGTGTTACTGTGCAAACACTGCCCTTCTGTTCTCCCATGACTGATCGCTTCAAGGAGTGTATCTGTTGTTGTTGTTATGTGCCATTGATTCAGACTTGACTCATAGCCCTCCTCCTTGGGTTTCCGAGATTGTATCACTAAGGAAGTAGACTGCCCAACCTTCCTCCCCAGGACTGGCTGGTGGGTTTGACCCTCCAGCCTTCTGGTAGCAGTCAAGTGCCTTACGCACTATGCTACCAGGAGTATATCTACCTCATGTAAATGTTCACCCCATGTGCCTGTCCATTGTTTCGCTGGAAGCCACAGAAGTGATTTCCATTTCAGACTTGAAGGGTGGCTAGGGATAATAGTCTCAGAGGTCTCACCAGGCTCTATCAGACCAGCAAACCTAGTCTTTTTTTTTTTTTCATTGATTGTGATTTTTGTTCCACATTGTTTTACCACTCTATCCAGGATCTCCTGCACCAATCCCCCTCTGAATGCTTGACACTGGTAGCCAGGCACCATCTATTTCTTCTGGTCTCATTGTCATATAGGCTGAGGATTGCATGATCTATCAGTCCCTTGGACTGATTGCTTCCATGTGTCTTTAGTTTTCTTCATTCTTTTTTGCTCCGGATGAGGAGAGAACAATCATTGCATTTAAATGGCGGCTTGCAAGCTTTTAAGATCCCAGTCGCTACTCGTCAAAGTAGGATGTGGAACAGTGCTTTTGTGTAGTATATTATGCCAATTGAGTTTGATGTTCCTTGCAACCATGGTCCTGAGGCCACAGGTCCAACTACTCACTTTCTCTGGGTAGCAAGAGGCCACCACAACCTTGCCTCTTGTGAGCTCTACTACACACCTGGACATTCTTACAGAGCATACAAATATGCATGTAGAAATATTGTATGCTAATCTTATACATGGGCATGGGCACACTCCCTTGCCTAGACATATCTGATCCTTCAGCCTGTCTATCCAGCTATCCACCCTGGGATCAATGCTTGCCATAAATGACAACACTAAACATGCAAAAGGGTTCATCTTTGTTGTCTGTACCTCCCATGTACCTTTCTATGTCTTCCTCTGCTTCAGTGCCACCATGCTGATCACTTATATTTGTTATATTGCCCTTCCCTTCACCCAAATCAATACTTGTCTCTACCTATCTAGCAGTACTCCCTCCCCTCCTTTCCTATCCCTGGTAACCAACAAAGAACTTTTCCTTCTATATATAGACCTTCCCTTGACTTTTTACAATAATTAACTAATACAATATTTGTCCTTCTGGTTGACTTACTTCACTCACCGTAATATCCTCCAATTTCATCCACGTTATGTGGTGGTTTG
Organism: Orycteropus afer afer; assembly: GCF_000298275.1. Taxonomy (NCBI): domain Eukaryota; kingdom Metazoa; phylum Chordata; class Mammalia; order Tubulidentata; family Orycteropodidae; genus Orycteropus; species Orycteropus afer. The sequence goes on from NW_006928843.1 coordinate 3,317, forward strand.
TAGATTCTACATTGTTCTTTAGTGTTGCATAGTATTCCATTGTGTGTATATACCATAGTTTGGTTATCTAGTCTTCTGTTGGTGGGCTCCTAGGTTGTTTCCGTATTTTTGCTATTGTAAATAGGAGCTCTGATACCATAGTGCCTAAGGCACTTGACTGCTAACCAGAAGGCTGGCAGTTCAAATCTACCAGCCACTCCTCGGAAGGAAGGTTGGGCA
>NW_006928843.1:5910-6570 GCF_000298275.1 Orycteropus afer afer
CACCATTTTTTAAAGAGACCATCTCTTCTCCGTTTAACATTTGTCAAAAATCAGCTGACCATATGTCAGTGGATCTATTTCTGGGTTCTCAATTCTGTTCCACTGGTCTATGTATATGTCATTGTGTCAATAACAGGCTGTTTTGACTACAGTGGTTCTATAGTAGATTTTGAGATCTGGGCGTGTGAGGCCTCCTACTTTGTTGTTCTTCAATAGTGCTTTGCTTATTTGAGGTCTCTTTCCTTTCCATATAAAATTAGTGATTGCTTTTTCCATATCCTTAAAGAATGTTGATGGGATCTTGATTGGGATTGCATTGACTGTATAGATGGCTTTAGGTAGAAATGACATTTTCACAATGTTCCATCTTCCTGTGCAGGAGCTTGGTATGTTCTTCCATTTATGTAGCTCTCTTATATTTCTTCAAGTAGTGTTTTGTGGTTTTCTTTGTACAGGTCTTTTGTGTCACTGTTGTTGTTGTTGTTGATATGCCATTGAATCATTTACGACTCATAGCAACCCCATGCACAGCAGAACGAAACACTGCCAGATCCCACACCAGCTCCATGACGTCTATGCAAGGTGTGGGAGCTCTGGTAGCGTAGTGCCTAAGGCACTTGACTACTAACCAGAAGGCTGGAGGTTCAAACCCACCATCCA
>NW_006928844.1:0-1740 GCF_000298275.1 Orycteropus afer afer
TCCACCAACTTGGACTTACAGACATCTACAGAGCACTTCACCCAACAGAGACAAAACAGACATTCTTCCCTAGTGCACAAGGAACATTTTCCACAATAGACCATATGTTAGGCAATAAAGCAAGTCTTAATAAATTTAAAAACATTGAAATACTGCAAAACATCTTCTTAGATCATGATGCTATCAAACAAGAAATCAACAATAGGAAGATCAACAGGAAATGAGTAAACACATGGAAACTGAACAACACCCTCCTTAAGAAAGACTGGATAAGAGAAGAAATAAAAATTGAAATTCAAAAATTCCTTGAATCCAACGAGAAAGAAAACACAACATACCAAAATCTTTGGGACACAGCAAAAGCAATAATCAGAGGCCAATTTATACCAATAAATGCACACGTCAAAAAAGAAAAAAGAGACAAAATCAACACTTTAAACCAACATCTCCAACAACAGGAAAAAGAATAGTAAGAAAAGCCCACAGTCGCCAGAAGAAAGGAAATAATCAAGATTCAAGCAGAAATCAATGAAACAGAAAATAGAAGGGCAATAGAAAAAATCAACAAGACCAGAAGTTGGTTTTTTGAAAAGATAAATAAAATTGACAAACCACTGGTAAATTTAGCAAAGGAAAAGAAGGAGAGAATACAAATAACATGAATAAGAAATGAAATGGGTGACATCACAACAGAACAAACTGAAATAAAAAAGATAATATCAGAATAGTGCCTAAGGCACTTGACTGCTGACCAGAAGACTAGCGGTTCAAACCCATAAGCCACTCCTTGGAAGGAAGATGGGGAAATCTACTTCCATAGTTATACTGCCTCGGAAACTCAAGAAAGGGTCGCTATGAGTCATGTCTGACACGAGGGCACATAACAAAAGAACAAAAAATGAAGAATTGTACTCCAACAAATTTGAAAATCTGGAAGAAATGGACAAATTTCTAGAAATACTCCACTTACCTGAACTAACACAGATTGATGTGGAAAAGTTGAATAGGCTCATCACAAAAGAAGAAATTGAACAGGTCATCAAAAAATTACCAACTAAAAAAAGTCCTAGCCCAGACAGTTTCACTGGAGAATTCAACCAAACATTCAGAGAAGAACTGATACCAATCCTACTCAAATTATTCCAAAACAGAGAAAAGGATGGAATCCTCCCTAACTATTTTATGAAGCAAGCATAACCTTGATACCAAAACCAGACAAAGACATCACTCTAAAGGAAAACTACAAACCAATATCCCTCATGAACATAGATGCAAAAATCTTCAACAAAATCCTAGCCAATAGACTCCAACAACACATCAAGAAAATCCTTCATTATGACCAAGTGAGGTTCATACCAGGTATGCAGGGATGGTTCAACATTAGAAAAACAATCAATGTCATCCACCACATAAATATAACAAAGGAGAAGAACCACATGATCATATCAATGATGCAGAAAAGACATTTGATAAAATCCAACACCCATTCCTGATCAAAACTCTCAGCAAAATAGTAATAGAAGGGACATTCCTCAACATAACAAAGGGCATCTATGCAAAATCAACAGCCAATATTATTCTCAATGGAGAGAGACTGAAACCATTCCTCTGGAGAACAGGAACCAGACAAGGATGCCCACTATCAACATTTCTATTCAACATTGTACTGGAAGTCCTAGCCAGGGCCATAAGGCAAGAAAGGGAAATCAAAGGCATCCAAATTGGTAAGGAAGAAGTCAA
>NW_006928844.1:3102-5497 GCF_000298275.1 Orycteropus afer afer
GCTATTAGAGAGCTGCAAATCAAAACAATGAGATACCATCTTGCTCCAGCACTAGTAGCAAAGTTCAACAAGACAGAAAATAACAGATGCTGGCGAGGTTGTGGAGAGATTGGGACTCTCATACACTGCTGGTGGTACTGTAAAATGGTACAACCATTGTGGAAAGCAGTATGGAGATTCCTTCAAAAGTTGGAACTAGAAATATCATTTGACCCAGCCATTCCATTACTAGGTATATATCCTAAAGAAGTGAGAGCCATGCCAAGAACAGACACATGCACACCCATGTTCATTGCAGCACTATTTACAATCGCCAAAAGGTGGAAACAGCCTCGATGTCCACCAACTGAGGAATGAATATCCAAACTATGGTATATACACAAAATAGAATACTATGCAACCCTAAAGAATAACCTAGAATCTGCAAAACACTGCATAACATGGATGAACTTGGAGAACATTATGTTGAGTGAAATAAGTCAATCACAAAAGGACAAATATTGTATTAGTCCATTATTGTAAAAGTCAAGGAAACATTTATCTATGAAAGGACATTTTCTTTGTTGGTTAAGAGGGGTCAGAGGGGAGGGGAGGGAATGCTGTTACATAGGTAGAGATAAGTATTGATTTGGGTGAAGAGAAGGGCAATGTACCAAATGTGAGTGATCAAAATATTGGCACTGAGGAAGAGAAAGACATAGAGAGGTACATGGCAGGTACAGACAACAAAGATGAACCCTTTTGCAAATACAGTACTACATTGTCAGTGAAGACAAACATGGGTATACAGGTGGATAGATGGGTGGACAGGCTGAACTATTAGGTATGTCTATGAAGCAAGGAGTATACCAAAGAACATGGTTGGCAGACAATGGTCTTATAACTTTATATGTTTGATCTGAATTCCCAGGTGTATGGTAGAGCTGACAAGGGGCAAGGTTGTGGTCACTGCTTGGTCACAGCCAGCGACCAAGAGGGACTGAGTGGTTGAACCTGTGGGCTCGGGACCATAGTCACAGAGGACATCAAGCTCAATTGGCATAACATACTATACAAAACATTGTACATCCACCTCCTACTTTGGCAAGTAGCAACTGGGATCTTAAAAGCTTGCAAGCTACCATCTAGATGCAACAATGGGTCTCTCCTCATCCAGAGCAAAGAAGAATGGGGAAAACCAAAAATTCATGGAAGCAGTTAATCCTAGCAACTGGTACATCATCCGTTCTGCAGCCTATATGACTATGAGACCAGAACTAGATGGTGCCCGGCTGCTACTGTCAACTACTTGGAAGGGGATCTATATAGGAGATCCTGAATAGAGAGGGAGAACAATGTGGAATAAAACTCAAAATCATTTGGAGAAAAGAAAAGGGTGGGACCAAGTTTACTGGTCCAATGGTGCCTGGTGGAACTCCTGAGACTAAGGCCCCTAGCTGCCCTTCAGGTCTGGAATTGAATCCACGCCTGTGGCTTCCAGCCAAACAATAGACAGGCATATGAGGTGAACATTTACCTGGGGTGGATGCTCTCCTTGGAGAGAACAATCATGGGAGAAAGAAGGGCTGCTTGTGCAAAGGGAGACAGCTTGGGGGCGGGAGTGCATGTAGAGATAGACACAGGGAAGAGTCTACTGGGAGGAAGTGGGAGGGGAGGGGAGATATTGCATTGTGGTAAATTGTGGTCAATGTCATAAGGCAAAGTGTATGTGAACTCTTGTATGCAAAGTGAATTTACTCTGTAAATTTTCACCCAAATCACAATGAAATAAATAAATAAATGATGCATATTAAAAAAAAAAAAAAAAGATATCATGAAGAACCGTATTTCAAGAAATTTGAAAACCTATATGAAATGGACAGATTTCTAGAACAAACCACTTTTCTAACCTCATACAGACTGAAGTAGAACATTAGAACAAATACAAAACAAAAGAAGAAATTGAACAGGTCATAAAAAAAATTACCAACAAAAAAGTCTTGGCTCAGATGGTTTCACTGGAGAATTCTACCAATCATTCAGAAAAGGTGACACCAATCCCACTCAAAGTATTCCAGAACACAGAAAAGGATGGAATCCTCCCAAATTCATTTTTTTATTGTGATTTGGATGAATATTTACAGAGCAAATTCACTTTCCATACAGCAGTTCACATATACTTTGTCTCATGACATTGACCACAATTTACCACAATGCAATAGCTCCTCTCCCTCTTCCTCCCCATAGTTACCTCTTCCCTGTGTCCATCCCTCCATAAATTCCTGCCCCCTAAGCTGTCTCCCTGTGCATAAGCATCTCTTCTTTCTCCCACGATTGTTCTCTCCAAGGAGAGTATCTACTTAAGGTAAATGATCAACTCATATGCCTGTCTTTTGTTTGGCTGGAAACCACAGGT
>NW_006928845.1:0-496 GCF_000298275.1 Orycteropus afer afer
AGAATTTATAGAAAAGTCCAACACCTCAATAACAAAAAGACAAACAATCCAATTAAAAAATGGGCAGAAGACATGAATAGACACTTCACCAAGGACAACATTCAAGTGGCCAACAAACGTATGAATAAATGCTTATGATCATTAGCTATTAGAGAGATGCAAATCAAAACAACAATGAGATACCATCTTGCTCCAGTATTAGTAGCAAAGTTCAACAAGACAGCAAATAACAAATGCTGGCAAGGATGTGGAAAGATTGGGGCTCTCATACACTACTGGTCGTAAAATGGTACAACCATTGTGAAAAGCAGTATGGCAATTCCTTCAAAAGTTGGAATTAGAAATACCATTTGACCCAACCATTCTATTACTAAGTATATACCCTAAAAAAATGAGAGCCATGACAAGAACAGATATATGCACACCCATGTTCATTACAGCACTATTTAAAATAGCCAAAAGATGGAGACAACCTAGGTGTCCATCAACTGAGGAA
>NW_006928845.1:1595-2623 GCF_000298275.1 Orycteropus afer afer
CCCTAACTGCCCTTCAGGTCTGGAATTGAACCCACACTCATGGTTTCCAGCCAAACAAAAGACAGGCATATGAGTTGAACATTTACCTCAGGTAGAGACACTCGTTGGAGAGAACAATTATGGGAGAAAGAAGGGCTGCTTATGCACAGGGAGATAGCTCAGAGGGCAGAAGTGCATGGAGGGATGGAATAAGAAAAAAAAAGGAGTTCCAATCTCTCCACAACCGTGCCAACATTTGTTATTATTTGATCTGTTGAACTTTGCTATTTTTGGTGGGGTGAGATGATATCTCATTATTGTTTTGATTTGCATCTCTCTAATGATTAATGATAGTGAGCAATTTCTCATGTGTTTGTTGGCTCTCAAGGTATTTTCTGAACTCAGAGTGGATTTTCTCACAGCAATACTTATCCATGTGGATACCCAATTGCCTATTTAACCCTAATAATACTTTAGACCCAAACCAATATCTGGAGCCCTGGAATGAGAGGTTAGAATAGAGATACAGAAAGAGAGTTTGAGAAGATGACTTAGAGGTAGAGCCTCACTTTTCTCTCTGAGCCTTCTGAAATTTTACTCCTTCCGCCTCACAAGTAAGATAAATACTAGGACCAGGAAAACAATGAAAAGGTGTAGGAAATGGCAAAGTGGGTAGTAGAATGGGAGTTTCCTTGAAGTGATAGGTTGTGGGGAGTGTCTAGGCCAGAATGAAATATTCCTACCCACATTCTTCCTTTCCCCTCATTCATACTCTCCCATCACTAAGATGAGAAGAGGGTTGGCAGTGGTCCTTTGAGCGTGAAGATGGAGAGGAAACCAATGGTGAAGTTAGCAGCTATGAAGGAAGGAGGGGAGATTGGCATAATTTGGCACTTGTCGAATCAAAGTTAGTTTCTCTCAATTTTTCAAATTTCTCCACGCCAGCTTCCAACCTATGTGCTGCAAATGAGTAATAAGTGTGACATGAAATACTGATCTTCATAACCCTTGAAATGGCCAACAGGGACTAAGACTCCTATAGCCCCTTG
>NW_006928845.1:4763-5286 GCF_000298275.1 Orycteropus afer afer
CCACTTCTATATCCTTCCTTTCAAGGCTCAAGGGTCCAGGATTATCTTCTGTGTCTGTGTTAATTGGTTTCCCTTTTCTTTGTTGAAGAGGGTCTGTGCAATCTTTCACCTAGTCTGCCATCCTGCTGGAGCCCCTTTTCTTGACCAATTGAGAATGGCAATTCTAGAACACATAACTGTGCTCATGAGGAAACTATACGTAGACCAAGATGCATTCATTCAAGCCGAACAAGGGAATACTGTGTGTTTTAAATCAGGAATGTTATGCATCTTGGTTGTAGCCTTTCATCATACTTATTTAATCTATATATTGAGCAAATAACCAGCAAAGTTGGACTATATGAAGAATAATGGCACTCAGGATTGGAGGAAGACACTTTATTAATTAATTAATTAATTTATTCTTGTGATTTGGGTGAAGACTTACAGAGCAAATTCACTTTCCATACATCAGTTCACATATACTTTGTCTCATGTCATTGGCCACAGTTTACCACAATGCAAAAGCTCCCCTTCCACTTCC
>NW_006928846.1:0-1015 GCF_000298275.1 Orycteropus afer afer
TTCTGTATCCTTCCCTTCAAGGCTCAGGTGTCCAAGATTATCTTCTGTGTCTGTGTTAATTGGTTTCCCTTTTCTTTGTTGAAGAGGGTCTTTGCAATCCTTCTGCCTAGTCCGCCATCTTGCCGGAAGCCCCAGATGTGCAAGTTTAAAAAATTTGCTTCCAGTGCTTTATTTCCAAAAAAAGAGTCTATTTGGGAATATGCTCTACCAAATAAGACAACAAAGAGAGAAAGACCTGGCCTGAGACTTGGGAACAGGACTCCAACACTGCAGAGAGTGGAAGAAATTCTCAGAACGATAGCTATTTATCAGGCATGGGGAGCAACAAGCCCCCAAAATGAAATGGATAGTTTGATTGACTGAAGGGGTAATTTTCAGATCTGGTAGAGAGCTTTATGATGATTTAATGATAACCAACCAATCCTACTGCCATCTAGTTGATTCTGACTCATAGCAACCCTACAGGACAGAGTAGAACTGACCCATATGGCTTCCAAAGCTGTAAATCTTTTATTTATCTATTTAAAGCCTCGTTTTTGTTATTTCACAAAAGCTACTACATTTTACTTCTCTTATCTCTCTGGGGAAACATTGTAGAATATGGTGCATTCTTTTATCTTTCAAATTTTTATTGTGATTTGGATGAAAGTTTACAGAGCAAGTTCATTTTCCACACAGCAGTTCATACGTATTTTGCTTCATGACACTGACTACAATTCCCCACAATGTAACAGCTCTCTTCTCACTTCCTCCCTGTAGTTACCTCTTCCCTGTGTCCTTCCCTCCCATGGACTTCCCCCAGCCCCCAGCTATCTCCCTGTGCAAACACTGCCCTTCTGTTCTCCCTTGATTGATTGCTCCAAGGAGTGTATCTACCTGATGTACATGTTCAACCCATATGCCTGTCTATTGTTTGGCTGGAAGCCACAGTAATGGGTTCTGTTCCAGACCTGAAGGTCTCACCAGGCTCTATTAGACCAGCAAACCTTGTCTTCTTCTGTTTTTTTTTTTTTTT
>NW_006928846.1:1540-5623 GCF_000298275.1 Orycteropus afer afer
TAAATCATTTTGGAAGGAGACTGCTACATCTTTCTCCCATGGAGTGGCTAGTGGGTTCAAATTGCCCAGCTTCTGGTTAGCAGTTGAGTGCTTTAACTGCGGCACCACTAGGGCTCCTGATTTAGTGATAGGTGCCTAGAATCAAATCAGCTACATCAACATAAGCAGACAATGGAGAAGCTCAATATCATCAGGCAACACAAGGCCAGGGGCCAACTGTGGAACAGACTTACTCATATTCAAGTTCAAGTTGAAGCTGAAGAAAATTAAAGCAAGTCCATGAGGGTCAAAGTACAACCTTAAGTATATCCCACCTGGCTTTAGAGACCATCTCATAAATAGATTTAACTCATCGAACACTAATGATCGGAGACCAGACGAGTTGTGGGATGACATCAAAGACATCATGAGGAAACCAAAAGATCATTAAAAAGGCAGGAAAGGAAGAAATGACCAAAATAGGTGTCAGAAGAGATTGAATCTTGCTTTTGAGTGTAGAGTAGCTAAAGTGAATGGAAGAAATGATGATGTAAAAAGGTAAACAGAAGACTTCAGAGAGCAGCTTGAGAAGCCAAAGTAAAGTGTTATAATGAAATGTGTAAAGACCTAGAGTTAGAAAACCAAAAGGGAAGAACATGCTTGTCATTTCTCAAGCTGAAAGAACTGAAGAAAAAAATTCAGGCCTCAAGTTGCAATACTGAAGGATTCTATGGGCAAAATATTGAATGACACAAGAAGTATCAAAAGAAAATGGAAGGAGAGAGTTCCAGTAAGATAGCAGAATAGGCAGACAAACTACACAGACCCTCTTCAACAAAGAAAAGGTGAACCAATTAACACAGATATAGAAGATAATCCTGGGGCCCTGAACTTTGAAAGGAAGGATACAGAAATGGATGAAACTCCAACTAGTAGAAGAACCTGCATGAAAACACTGAAAAAGGAGACATACAGAGCTGCAGTCTGTCAGCGATCCTGATGCCATGCACAGCTTGGATATTGCCAAGTGGGGTTAGGACCTAAGAAATAACCCAAAAATCAGCCCTGTTGGCCAGGGGCTACATGGAGGACTGCACTGGTGGCTGTTGAATAAAAGGGGAAGCAGCGAAGAGGGAGATGGCCTGAGCTGTGGAATTTTGGCTATCTGGAGGGCACAGCCATTTTGAATGTTTACAAGTGGTTTGACCATTTTGGATATTAAAATGAAGGCATTCTCTCAGATTCTAGGGAATCTGAGAATCTAAGAATCTAAGAATAGGCACCACTTGCTGGGAACTGCAAGGACATTCTGGACATGAACAACTAGAAAGTTAACAGAGATCTAAATACCACAATGTCACAATGTCTTGGAGATAACAGACCATTACTGTCCACACAAATAAGCAAGATAGAGTGGTAGAAACAAGGAAGCAGGATATAGACCAGAACACATCCCTGAAGAAGCAGCAGTATTGGAACTCCCTGATACGGAATTCAAAAGAATTATACTTAGGTATCTTCAAAGGACTGAGAGACAGATCAAGGAAAACACTAACAAAACTAAGGAAAACACAGATAAAACCCTAGAACAATTTTGGAAGAAAATACAAAAACAAAATGACAAAATAAATGAAAAATTATAAATGATATAAAATCTACACACAGAAATCCAGAAGATTAATACTAAATTTTCAGAAAGAGGTAACACATTGAAAGGGCAGAGGAGTAGAATTGAACAACAGAAGACAGAAATCATGAGATTGAAAACAAATACCTGAATACTTCTTTGGAACAAAATGAAGAAAGCCTAAGTTTCATGTGGGATACCATCAAAAGGAATAACCTACATGTAATCAGAATTCCAGAACAGCAAGAGAAAAAGAAAACCACTGTGAAAACTGTCCAAGATTTGTTGGAGGAGAACTTCCCTGATATGATGAAAGATGAGAATATATTTATTCAGGAAGTCCAACGATTCCCAAACAGGATAGACTCAAAAGAAAATTACTAAGACATATCATCATAAACTCATCAAAATCAAAGACAGAGAAAGAATTCTGAAAGCAGCACAGGAAAAACAAAAAGTTACCTACAAAGGACAACCAATAAGACTTAGCTCTGATTTCTCAGAAAAAACCATGCAAGCGAGAAGGCAATAGGGTGGTGTATATAAAACCCTGAAAGAGAAAAATTTCCAACCAAGAATTCTACACCCAGCAAAATTGTCCCAGAAACCCAGACAGAGGAGCAGTCAGCTTCAGGGATCCAGGTGAGGAGAGGGAACTCAGGCATGCCCAAAGCAGCAGGGTGGGAGAGTGGGAGAAAGGGCATTAAAAGCCAGGAACCCGCCAGAGGAGCAGTCAGCTGCAGGGATCCAGGTGAGGAGAGGGAACTCAGGCATGCCTAAAGCAGCAGGGTGGGAGAGTGGGAGAAAGGGGATTAAAACGCCCAGGAATCTGGACAGAGGAGGAGTCAGCCACAGGGACACAGGTGAGGGTGGTACGAGAGGTTTCCAACAGGGAGAAAAACTTGTCCGTCGGTTTGTCCTACTGTGGTGACGTGTTGATGTGAGTTGTGAGGCTGAGCCACTGGTGTTTCACACCCAGCAGGATGCACATTATGCACAGGTATCAGCCCAGCTTACAGACTGAGACAGACTAGAAAGAAGGAAGAGGCCATCCACTTCTCAAAGAATTGGCCAGGGAAAACCTTATGAATACCAAAGAAACAGTCTTAGTAGGACACTTTAATACACCACTTTCAAAAAGATAGAACAATTGGAAAGAAACTCAACAAAGACACAGAAGAGCTAAACAATAAAATCCACCAACTTGACCTTATAGATATCTACAGAGCACTTCACCCAACAACAGCATAATATACATTCTTTTCCAGTGCACGTGGAACATTCTCCATGATAGACCATATGTTAGGCCATAAAGCAAGCCTTAATAAACTTAAAAACATTGAAATACTGCAAAGCATCTTCTCAGATCACAGTGCTATCAAATTAGAAATCAACAAGAGGAAGATCAATGGAAAAAGAACAAACACATGGAAACTGAGCAACACCTTCCTTAAGAATGACTGGGTACTAAAATAAATAAAAAATGAAACTCAAAAATTCCTTGAATCAAACAAGAATGAAAACACAACATACCAAAATCTTTGGGACACAGCAAAAGCAGTGATAAGGGATCAATTTGTAGCAATAAATGCACATATCAAAAAAGAAGAGTGAGCCAAAATCAACATTTTAAACTAAAATCTTCAACAATTAGAAAAAGAATGGCAAGAAAAGCCTACACAGTCACCAGAAGAAAGGAAATAATAAAGATTTGAGCAGAAATAAATGAAACAGAAAATAGAAATAGAAAAAATCAACAAGACTAGAAGTTGGTTTTTTGAAAAGATTAATAAAATTGACAAGCCACTGGCAAATTTAACAAAGGAAAAGAGGGAGACAATACAAATAATATGAATAAGAAATGAAATGGGTGACATCACAACAGAACCAACTGAAATAAAAAGGATAATATCAGGATACTATGAAGAATTGTACTCCAGCAAATTTGAAAATCTGGAAAAAATGAACAGATTTCTAGAAACACATTACTTACCTAAACTAACATAGACTGAGGTGGAAAAGTTGAACAGATCCACAACAAAAGAAGAAATTGAACAGGTCATAAAAAAAAAATTACTTAGAAAAAAAGTCCTGGCCCAGACGGTTTCACTGGAGAATTCTACCAAACAGCCCAAGAAGAACTGACACCAATCCTACTCAAACTATTTCAGAACATAGAAAAGGATGGAATCCTCCCAAATTCATTTTATGAAACAAGCATAACCTTGATACCAAAATCAGGCAAGGACATCACTCAAAAGGAAAACTACAGACCAATATACATCATGAATATAGATACAAAAACATTCAACAAAATCCTAGCCAATAGACTTCAACAACATATCAAAAAAATAATACATTATGACCAAGTGGGGTTTATATCAGGTATGCAAGGATGGTTCAACATTAGAAAAACAATCAATGTCATCCACCACATAAATAAAACAAAGGAGAAGAACCACATGATCATATCAATT
>NW_006928847.1:0-3194 GCF_000298275.1 Orycteropus afer afer
TCTTAAAATCAAATATATGATTATCAACTTGTTCTGGTTACCTAGTGCTGGTCTGACAGGAAAATATACCTCAAATGGGATGGCTTGAGCAAACAGGAGTTTATTCTCTTACAGTTCTGCAGACTAGAAGTCCAAGTTCAAAGTGCCAGGCTCTAGGGGCTGTGTGAAAGGCCCTTGAGCTTGAGCTTAAGCTCTGCCTCTTGCTCCTGACCCACTGAGGCTAGAGGCATTTCTTCACTGAGGCAGATATTGCCTGCTGAGGCTAACAAATAAAATAGCAGAGTCCCAATGTTACCAAATCACACAGCAGGCCATTAATTCAAGTCCATTGAAAATCCTAAGGTCGGCAGAGTATGGCAGGCTGCTCAACAACAATACGGCTATGTCTAGGGTTCAAGAGCGCCATAAGCTAGAGACCATTCCCAAAGCTGCTTCTTATATAAGGAAAGCAGACCATATCCCAAAGGCAGCTACTCAGGTGTTTGTGATAGATCCCACCATGGAGTTGATTGCCAGTTTCATCATGGGGAATAACTACCACCAGCTGCCCAGCTACTCAGCCAGACCCAGCCAAGTTGACATACAACTTTAACAACCACACAACTCAACTGTTTTTATCCCCCCACACCCTTTTGCCTATACTAATATCTTTACTTTCCCACATATATTTTAGAATCACTTTCTCTTCATCGCCAATAAAAAATCACCTATTGTTTTCATTGGAATTTTATGAAGTCTGAAGACAAGTTTGAGGTGAATTAATACCTTGAGTATGCTGTGTCTTCCAATCCATAATCACAGTAATTCTCTTCATTTATTTATGGCATCTTTCAAGTTTTAATCAGTGCGTTATAGTGTTTAGTATTCAGATAAGTATATGTTTTATTGAACTTATATCTAATTAAAATATTTTTAGAGCTATTATATATAATATCTTTTAATTTTCATTTTCCATTATTCATTCCTGAAATAGAGAAATATTACTGGTGTAAGTTGTCCTTGTATCTTGTTACCTTAGTCAATTCAAAAATTGCTGCTAGTACAAACCAAAAACCAAACTCAAGTAGATTCTGTCTCATAGCAACCCCTGGTGGGTTTCTGAGGCTGTCAATCTTTACAGAAGTAGATCTCCCCATCTCCTTTCCATGGAACAGCTGGTGGGTTTGAACCACTGACCTTCTGGGTAGCAGCGAAATGCCTTATACACTATGGCACCAGAGCTCCTTATTAGTTTTAATAGTTTTTAAAAATAGATTTATTGTGATTTTCTCTATAGACAATCATGTCATCTATGAATGGGAGAGGTTTAGTTCACCTTTTATAATCTGTATGCCTTTTATTTCTTTGTTTTCCTCTTATTGCAGTGGCTATGACTTTAAGTATGATGTTCAACAGCAGTAGTGAAAGGAGATACCTTTGCCTTCTTTCCAATGTTATGAAGAAATTATTCAGTCTTTCACATTAAGTAAGATGTCAGCTGTAGAAATGTTTGGATAATTATTATTAGGTTGAAGAATTTTCTTTCAACTCCAAAGTTTCTGAGATTTAAAAATTATGAGTGGATCTTGAATTTTGTCAAATAATTTTTCTTTGTTAAGTGGTATAAAAAATGTGTTTATTTATTTTTTATTTTGCTTCAAACTGTTCATGTGCTGGATTGTATTTGTCTTTGTTTTCTAGTACTTCTATAACAGAAATACAAGTGGATGGCTTTAACAAACAGGAATTTATTCTCTAGAATTAATCTGGCTAGACATCTGAATTCCGAGTGCCAGTTTAGGGGCTGGGTGAAGGCCCCTTGTCCTTGGGCTTCAGCTCTGCCACTTGCTCCAGGCCCACCGGAACTGGAGGGCTCTTCTGACTCACACAGCTACTGGCTGCTGAGGCTGATGGACCCAAGATGCGCAGGTAAAATGGCACAGTCCCAAGATCAGCAGACAACATGGCTACCCACTAGTTCCAGTCCACAACTGGAAATGAAGACTCAGCCAAGTGCAGGATCCAAATGTGCCAAAAAACTAGAGACCTTTCTCAAAGCTTCTCAGTATATACTGGGAAGAGGCCACAGCCCAAAGGTAATTCCCCTTCAACTACTTAGTTGCCCACAGTAGATTCTACCATGGAGGTGATTACAATCTCATCATTGGGACTAACTATATCCAGCTGCTAAACCACTCAAAACCATGGCCTAGCCAAGTGACACACAATCTTAACTACCACAGTGTTGATTGATTTTCAAACAGTGAGTCAACCTTACATTCTAGGCATAATTTCCTACTTGTTAAGGTTCACTACATTTTTCTTTTGTTTCATAATTAATATATATTGCTAGACTTAATTTAAGTTTTTACCCATTATTAATGAGGAAAATTGATAAACAGTTGTCATTTCTTATTCTGTCTTTGGTTTTAGTGTTTGGTTAATGCTGGTTTCATAAAATGGTCTCTTCTCTTTTATTTTTTAAAAGTTAATTTATAGAAGATGGCAGAATAGGCAGACAAGTGACACAGACCCTTTTCCACAAAGAAAAAAGTAACCAATTGACAGAGATACAGAAGATATAATCCTGGAGCCCTGAGCTTTGAAAGGAAATATACAAAGTGGTTAAGCACCAACTAGTGGAAAAACCTGAATGAAAACATTAAGTACAGAGATGGTCAGAGCAGTAGACTGTCAGCTACTCTGACAGGACCAACAGGCTGAATATTTCCAAGTGGTGTTGGGACCTGAGAATTGACCTAAAGATCAGCCCTGGTTCCCAAGGGCTGCAGGGACGACTGAGCTGGTAGCCTGAGACTAGGAAGGGAAATAGCAAGGAGGGAGACAACCTGAGCTGTGGACTTTCAGCTCTCCAGAGACCATAGCCATTTTGATTGTTTACATGTGGCAGC
This sequence comes from Orycteropus afer afer, assembly GCF_000298275.1. Classification (NCBI taxonomy): domain Eukaryota; kingdom Metazoa; phylum Chordata; class Mammalia; order Tubulidentata; family Orycteropodidae; genus Orycteropus; species Orycteropus afer. Next base: position 2,892 of record NW_006928847.1, read on the forward strand.
CATTTTGGATATTTAAAGTGACTGAGGGTGCAGCTACAAGTGGCAGCCATTTTGGATATTTAAAGTGACTGAGGGCACAGATATTTTAAATGTTTACAAGTAGTGGCCATTTTGGATTTTAAAGTGACAGCATTCTCATTTGGATTCCAGAGACCTAAGAGTAGGTTCTGTTTGTCAAGGATGGCAGGGACATACAGGAAACTGACAATGGGAAAGGAGACAGGTGGTGAGTGTATCAGTGCTGCCAACTAATGAAGAGAGGAGCACAGCACAGTACCCTGCTTTTGTAGATAACATACAAAC
>NW_006928847.1:3759-5687 GCF_000298275.1 Orycteropus afer afer
TTCATACATTGCTGGTGGGACTGTAAAATGAGACAACCACTGTGGAAAGCAGTATGGCAATTCCTTAAAAAGCTGGAATTAGAAATATCATTTGACCCAGCAATCCCATTACTAGGTATATATCCTAAACAAGTGAGAACCAGGACAAGAATAGATATATGCACACCCATGTTCATCGCAGCACTATGTACAATAGCAAAAAGATGGAAACTACCTAGGTGCCCATCAACAGAAGAATGGATAACCAAACTATGGCACATATGTACAATGGAATACCTTGCAACATTAAGAATACTGTAGAATTGGCAAAACATCACATAACATGGATGAACTTGGAGGACATTATGCTGAGTGAAATAAGTCAATCACAGAAGGACAAATATAGTATTAGTTTATTGTTGTGGTGAGTCAAGGAAAGGTTTACACATGGGAGGAAACTTTCTTTGTTGGTTACCGGGAGGGGAGGGAACACTGCCAAAAAAAAAGCATTGACCCCTGTCACTTTAGTTTTGTGTATTTCACTGTACATAAATTATATTTCAATAAAATGCATTTTTTAAAAATGTTAATTTGTAGAATTGATATTATTTCTCCATGAACTGTTTCTTAGAAATCACCAATGAAACTATCTAGTCTGTAGACTGATTTTTCTCAAAAGGTTTTTAATAATGGATTCAATTTCTAGTTATAGAACAATTCAGATAATTTATTTTGGGTGAATTTTGGTAGTTTTTGGTTTTCAAGGAATATATCTATGTGATCTAAGTTTGTTGACTTTATGTCCACAGAATTCTTTATTGTATTCTCTTATTGTCATTTTGATGTCTGTATGCTCTGTAACCATCCACTTCTCAAAGAATTGGCCAGTGAAAATCTTATGATTAGCAATGAAATGCTGCCTGATATATTCCTGGAAAACATTATGAATAGCCCTGTTTTAGTTACCTCTAGTGCCACTCTAACAGAAATATACCACAAATGGGAATGGATTGAACAAACAGGAATTTATTCTCTTACAGTTTGGGATGCTAGCGGTCTGAGTTCAAAGTGCCAGCCTCTAGGGGCTGGGTGAAATTCAATCACTCATTTGTTATATTGAAGGATTCTATGGGAAAAATATTGACTTATGCAAAAAGCATCAAAAAAAGATGGAAAGAATACACATAGTCATTGTACCAGAAAGAATTTGTGGATGTTCATCTATGTAAGGAGGTAGCATATGACCTTGGGCTTCATCTGTGCCTCTTGCTACTGGTCTACTGAAGCTAGAGGCTTTTCTTTACTTAGGCAGCTGTTGGCTGCTGAGGGTGACAGACCCAAGGTTGACAAATGAAAAGGTACAGTCCCAATATTACTAAACCACATGGTAGGACACTAATTCAAGTACAGAAAAAGTCCCAAGATTGGCAGGGCATGGCAGGCTGCTGAACAACGACTTGGCTACATGCAGGATTCAAGCATGCCAAAAACCTAGACACCACTCCCAAAGCTACTTCTTATATATGGGAAGTAGACCACATCCCTAAAGCAGCTACTCTGCTTCTTGTGGTAGATCCCACCATGGAGCTGATTGTCAGTCTCATCATGGGGAATAACTACCACAAACTACCTAGCTACTCAATAAAGCCCAGCCAAGTTGACTCACAACCTTAACTACCACAAGCCCTGAAACATTGCCTGATATAGTGCCAGAAGATGAGCCCCTCATGTTGGAAGGCACTCAAAATACAACTGGGGAAGAGCTGCCTCCTCAATGTAGAGTGGACCTTAATGACATGAGTGGAGTAAAGCTTTCATGACCTTCATTTGCTGATGTGACATGACTCAAATAGGAAGAAACAGCTGCAAATATCTATTAAAAATTGGAATTTGGAATGTACAAAGTATGAATCTAGGAAAATTGAAAGTTGTCAAAAATGAAATGGAAT
>NW_006928848.1:0-5613 GCF_000298275.1 Orycteropus afer afer
CTTGTCTAGTTCCTGTTCTCAAGAGGAATGGTTTCAGTCTCTCTCCATTGAGGGTAATATTGGCTGTTGGTTTTGCATAAATGCCTTTTATTATAGCGCAACAGAATCTTGATCCACAGAAGAATATATCCTTTCCCAGGATGTCCACAGATATACTGGAAACAGGCCACACCCCTAGGGAAACTCCCTTTCAACAGATTGGCCACTCAAAACATAATCATCTTATTCCATCATGGGAACAACCATAGCACAACAGCTCAAACCACACAGAATTGTGATCCAGCCAAGTTGACACACAGCTCCAACTATCACACTGCCCGTTACTGTACCATCCTCACAATCATTGCTATGTTTGAGTCCTTGTTGGAGCCACTGTGTCAGTCCATCTCATTGAGGGTTCTTTTTTGTTGACCCTCTACTTTACCGAGCATGATGTTCTTCTCCAAGGACTGGTCCTTCCTGATGACATGTCCTAAGTACATGAGAAGAAGTCTCTTCACCTTTGCTTCTAAGGAGAATTTTGGCTGTACTTCTTCTGAGACATTTGTTCAATCTTCTGGTGAAACCATAATTCAAACGCATCAATTCTTCTTCAATCTTCCTTTTTCATTGTCCAGCTTTTGCACACATGTGAGGTGACTGAAAATACCATGGCTTGGGTCAGGTGCTCATTAGTCCTCAAGGTGACATCTTTGTTTTTTAACACTTTACAGAGGTCCAATGCAATACATCATTTGATTTCTTGACTGCTGCTTCCATAGGCATTGATTGTGGATCCAAGTAAAATGAAATCCTTGACAACTTCGATCTTTTCTCCGTTTGTCATGATGAAGCTTATTGGTCCACTTGTGAGGATTTTTGTTTTCTTTATGTTGAAGTGTAATTCATACAGAAGGCTGTAGTCTTTGATTTCCTTCAGTAAGTCCTTCAAGTTCTCTTCACATTCAGCAAGCAAGGTTGTGTCATCTGCATATTGTAGGTTGTTAATGAGACTTCCTCCAATCCTGATGCCATATTCTTCTTCATGAAGTCCAGCTTCTTAGATTATTTGCTCAGCACACAGATGGAATAAATATGGTAAAAGGATATCTTTTACTTGTTGTTGTTGTTGTTGTTGTTGCTGTTAGGTGCCATTGAGTTGTCTCTGGCTCATAGTGACCTCATGTACAGCAGAATGAAACACGGCCTGATCCTGTGCGAGCCCCATGATCCTTGCTACACCTGAGCCCATTGTTGTAGCCATTGTGTCTATCCATCTCGTTGAGAGTCTTCCCCTTTTTCATTGTCCCTTCACTTTGCCAAGCATGATATCCTTCTCCAGGGAATGGTCTCTTCTTACAACATGACCAAAGTAGGTTAGACAAAGTTTGGCCATTCTTGCTTCCAAGGAATATTGTGGCTGCACCTCTTCCAGGACAGACTCGTTAGTTCTTTTAGCAGTCCGTGGTACTTTCAGCATTCTTCACCAACACCACAGCTCAAAAGTATTAACTCTTCATCGGTCTTCCTTTTTCATTGTCCAGATCTCACATGCATATGAGGCGACTGAAAATACCATGGCTTGTGTCAAGTGCACCTTAGTTAGTCTTCAAGGAAACATCTTTGCTCTTCAGAACTTGAAAGAGGTCCTTTGCAGCAGATTTCCCCAATGCTATACAATGTCTGATGTCTTGACTGCTGCTTCCATTGGTGTTGACTGTAGAACCAAGTAATACGAAGTCTTTGACAACTTCAATCTTTTCTCCATTTATCATGATGCTGCTTATTGGTCCCATAGTGAGGATTTTATATATATATATATATATATTGAAGTGTAATATATACCACATGCTGTATACTTTGTTATTCTTAACTAAATGCTTCAAGTCTTCTTTGCTTTCAGCAAGAAAAGTTGTGTCATCTGCAAAATGTAGGTTAATGAGTCTTCCTCAAATCCTGATGCCACGTTCTTTTTCATATAATCCAGCTTCTTGAACTATTTGCTCAGCATACAGATTGAATAAGTATGGTGAGAGGATACAACCCTGACACACTCCCTTCTTGATTTTAAACCATGCAGTGTCCTCCTGTTCTGTTCAAATGACAGCCTCCTGATCTATGTACAGGTTTCTCATGAGTAAAATCAAGTGTTCTGGAATTCCCATTCTTCTCAATGTTATCCATAATTTGTTATGATCTGCACAATTGAATGCTTTTGCATAGTCAATAAAACACAAGTAAACATTTTTCTGGTATTCTTTGCTTTCAGCCAAGATCCATCTGACATCAGCAATGATATCCCTTGTTCCACGTTCTCTTCTGAATTCAGCCTATATTTCTGGAAGTTCTCTGTCAATATACTGCTGTAACCATTTTGAATTATCTTCATTAAGATTTTACTTGTGTGTGATATTAATGATATTGTTCTATAATTTCCACATTGCGTGGGATCACCTTTCTTTGGAATGGGTACAAATATGGATCTCTTCCAGTCAGTTGGCCAGGTAGCTGTCTTCCAAATCTCTAGGTGTAGCTGACTGAGTGCCTCCAGTGTGGCATCCATTTGTTAAAACATCTCAATGGGTATCCCATCAATTCCTGGAGCCTTGTTTTTTACCACTTCCTTCAGTGCAGCTTCAACTTCTTCCTTCAACACCATTGCTTCTTGATCATATGCCACCTCCTGAAATGGATGAACATCAACCAACTCTTTTAACTCTATGTATTCCTTCCATCTTCTTTTGATGTTTTATTACCTTTTTGATCTTTTGATCTTTGTTACCTCCTGCTTTTCCAGTCCTATCTTTCTTGATCAATTCTACTATATCTATACCAGAAAGACTGCAAACTTGGCTAACAAGAAAGAACTCTTCTTTCTAAGATGAAAGAGTTGATGCTTGAGGGTGACGAGGAAGGCAAAGGCAAAATTTTCTTTAGTTGAGGAGGGGTGATAGGAAAGAGGGAGGTAGAGACTGCTCAAGCACAGCTACCTGGAAGGTTCAGAGGTAACACAGAGGCAGAGAAATGTGTTCTGGTATCCCAGAAGCCAAGGAGGGTATTTCTGACAGTGCACTGAATTAGATAATCTAGACACCTTCATACTACAAAATACAGTAAGTGCCAGATGAAGTAAATTACACATACTTTCACATGCATAGTTGAGTTTCAGAAAATCAGAAAGCATCCCAATGAATCAAAGTCAGAAGTTAGCAACACTTACAGTGGCCAACCAGATGTGCTTCTTGATGTGATACAACATGAAATGTCTGGCACCACTAATGAAGAAGAAATGTTCAGTCTGAACTTAATCAGACCTTTATGTAAAAGGGCACATTAAATAACACCAAGAAGAAAAAATTAAACAAATCTATAGGACAATAGGTCCATTCCTGCCAACAAGTCAATGGCATAATAAAAATAAGTCAGGGAAGGGTTTGTTCTAGATTGAGGAATAACAAAAAGACATAATAAATTAAGTGTTTGGTCCTTGACTAGAACCTGGTTTAAGAAAACATCCATAAAAGACATTTTTGGAAAGATGGGGAAATTTGATTAAGAACTGAGTATTAGATGATACTAAGGAATTGTTAGAGATTTATTAGAGAATGATATTAGGGAATTACTGTTAATTTGTGAGGTAGGAAAACAGTAATGTGGTTCTGTAGAGCAAAGCCTCATTTTTTGGAGATGCCAGCTGAAGTACTTAGAGGTGAAATGTCATGATGTCTATAATTTACAGTCATTCAGCAAACACACATATAGATAAAAGAAACACAGCAAACTATTAATACTAATACAAATAAGTGGTGGATGTATGAGTGTTTGTTGTACTATTCTCCTTACTATTTGAAAATCTCCAAAATAGAAATCAAACCAATAAGAAAGTGAAAAAATCATACTGGTAAGTGGGAACTGATAGTTGTGGAAGTTCAATTCATTTTTCATGGTAATTAAGCAAAGGAAATATTAAAAGCTTCCAGAGGCTTGGGCAGGAGACTAGGTCTTGAGTTGGAGGTAGGCAGGAATTAGAACTCAGACCAATTATAATTTAGTACCAATTATAACTTTAGACCAATACTAAGGCAGCGTTTTGAAGGGCTACCTTCCCAAGGAAGAGATGGACCAGAAAATAGAAATCTTCCCATTGGTCTAGGGATAGGGCTGCCTTTATCTCTGTATGATGAGAAACAAAAGTCTCCCTCTAAGAATTTATAATCATGAACTCGTACCTAAGAAGATCTGGGTTACCTGCATGGTCTAACCTTAACCCCTAACCTTACAGACTAACATAAGACAATTGCCCACAATATTCCTGGGACACCACCCAAAGGCAAAGAAAAACCTCCCTGCAGATTCATGGCTGCATGGTTTTTTCCTGATTAATGCACTCCCAATCACAAACCCATAATCCAAAATTACTTATAAAATGTTGAATGCGAGAGAGTCAGCAGACACACAGATAGCACTGCTGAACACCCAAGTACTGGAATTACTGTATATGAACTGGTACAGACGATAAAATGAGCATATTTTAAATGATCAAATGTATTTATCTTTACAAGAGACAAATGTGAGAAACAGATTATCAAAAACACCAGGCAGATTTAATTCAGAAAGGAGCCAAACAGAACTTCAAATGAAAAATAGAGATATTAAAATTAAAAATTTAATGGATGGCCTATTTCCAGAAATAGCAGAGTAATGAAGTGGTCCTGAAACCTCCCACAGATAACAATGATAAAAATTGGATACTGGATTTTTTTTTTTTTTTTTTTTTAGAGCAACTATTTAAAGACTCTGGAAAGTGTCCAAAAGCAGACAGAAGCTGGAGGAGAGTTTAATCTCAAAAACTGCAACAGGAAGAGGTAAGAATTGTGAGTTTATATCTTCCTGGCCTGAGGATCATGACCAACACCCACAGCCATGGCTGTAAAGAATAGCAGTGGAAAACTACAGCCTGAACAGCTAGAGGTACCAGAGATCAGAGTTCAAGGCTGGAAATCTAAAGGAAAAGTACTGGCAGCAGAAAAACCACAGGAGGAGTATAAACCGAATATAAACTCTGCTCAAATCCCTGGCCAAGAGCATGTGTAAGAGAAGATCCTAACAGGTTTGGTGAAAATGCTAGCAGAAACCAAAAAGAAATCTACTCTTGGATCACAAAATTCTCCAACCATGTGCAAGTGAGGTGGCAGAAAGTCGAATCTTGTAAGGTTGAAATGTCAGAGAGAGTGAAAAAACAGTCAAACATCTGGAAATTATGGAGGGGGATAACTTCAAAAGCAAGAAAGTCACAAAGAGAATGATGCCTCCCCCCCCAATCTCTGCCCAAATCCTTGGCTAACCATCAAATTACACAGCAACAGGGGAAACCCTCAAAGGGTTTGGTGAAAATAAACAGCGTGGGAAGCCATAACATAGAGATATCAGCTGCTGGATACTAAAATAGGAGCTCTGGTGGTGTAGTGCCTAAGGTATTTGACTGCTAACCAGAAGGCTGGTGGTTCAAACCCATCAGCCACTCCTCAGAAGGAAGATTGGGCAATCTACTTCTGTAGTGATACAGCCTCGGAAACCCAAGGAGAGGTCACTATGAGTTGGATCTGACTCGATGGCAGTGAGTTTTTTTTTTTT
>NW_006928849.1:0-3389 GCF_000298275.1 Orycteropus afer afer
AAAGCTTTCTCTTTTCCATATGAGTAAGGCTGGGTTTACTCAGATGTTGTAGCTCTTTCTCAGTCCTATTTTGAGAGCCTTTTAGCCTAAACGGACTATTCCTAAAGGTGCGTGGTAATGTACCAAACAGTGTTTCTTTGCTATTCAAATATGAGTGAGAAATTAGGAGATTTTCAGATAAGCAGAAATTAAGAGAATTTGTTAAAACAAGACCAACTTTACAAAAATACAAAAAGGAGTCCTTCAGACAAAGAACCAAGAAGAGCAAACGACAATTGATGATTAACACACATGATGACATAATCATAGTTATAGATAACATATAATAGTTATAGAAGTATCCAAAGTAAAATAAGCTTACAAGACTGTAAACAGTGAACCGTAGACATCAATTGGTAAATGAGGAAAACTACAAACTATAAAGAGGGAATAAATAATGTAGTTACAAAACTTCTAAATATTGGGAAATCCAGACAATTGTGAGGTAGAAGAGACCATTTTAAACTTGGGAAGAAAATTATAAATTGCAGAATAACTTCAAATAAAAATAAAAATAAATTCACATCAAAATAAAAAAGAGGACAAGCACAAATACTTAGCAAATACTAAAACAATGGCAATGAAGGAGATGATAACATGACCCATAAACACAATGAGCTAAGCACAGAAAATTATATGAAACAAAGAAAAAAGCAAGACCACAAAAAATAAATAAAATAACAAAATGACATCAAGAAATTCATACATGTCAATAATTACACCAAAGGTCAATGAACGGAGATTTGCAGACTGGATAAGAAAACATGACCCATCAATTCACTCTCTAAAAGAGACTCACTATAGACATAAAGATAAAGACAAGAAAATCAAAGTTTGGATTAAGATAAACCAAGCATATGGCAAGCAAAGGAGAAGAGGTATGGCAATATTAATTTCTGATACAACAGATTTTAAGGCAATAATAACCATAATATTTAAGGAAAGACATTACATAATGGTTAAATAATCACTTGAACTAGAGGACACAACAATAATAAATGTCTATGTACTCTCTGGTAGCATAGTGCCTAAGGCACTTGACTGCTAACCAGAAGGTTGGCGGTTCAAACCCACCAGCCACTCCTTGGAAGGAAGGTTGGGCAATCCTACTTCCGTAGTGATACTGCCTCGGAAACCCAAGGAGAGGTCTCTATGAGTCGGGGCCGACTCGACAGCATATAACAACAACAACAATGCACTCAAAGAAAGAGCCCCAGAATACATAAAGCAGACTTTAACAGAATTGAAAAGGGAAAGAGGTGACACCACAGTAACAGTAAAATCTTTCATGAAAGATAGAATAACTGGAAAGAAACTCAACAAAGGAGCAGAAGAACTAAATATCATGATCAACCAACTTGATCTTATAGACAGCTACAAAGCACTTCACCCAACAACAGCAAAATATACATTTGTTTCCTGTACATATGTAACATACCCCATGACTGACAATATTTTAGACCACAAAGCAAGTCTCAATAAATTTAAAAACATTGAGATGTTGCAAAGAATCTTCTCAGATCACAATATTATAAAATTAGAAATCAACAGTAGGAAGATCAACAGAAAAAGAAATATGTGGAAACAGAATAACATCCTTCTCAAAAATGACAGGGTAATTGAAGAAACAAAAATTGAAATAAAAAAAAAAATCTTGAATCAAATGACAATGAAAACACAACACACAAAAATCTTTGGGACACAGGAAAAGAAGTGATCAGACGACAATTGATAGCAATAGATGCACGCATCAAAAAAGAAAAAGAACCCAAATAAACACCTTAAATTAACATCTCCAAGAATTAGAAAAAAGACAGCAAAAAAAAAGCCTACAATTACCAGAAGAAAAGAGATAATAAAGAATTGAGCAGAAATAAATGAATATAAAATAGTAAAATAACAGAAAAAATCAACAAACTAGCACGTGGTTTGTTGAAAAGATTAATAAAATTGACAAACCACTGACAAACTTAAAAAAAAAAAACAAGAAGACACAAATAACATGAATACGAAAGAAAAAGGGCAACATCACTACAGAACTAACAGAAATAAAAATAATAGCAGGATACTATGAAGAAATGTACTCCAACAAATTTGTAAACTAGAAGAGAGGACAAATTTCTAGAAGCACATTACTTACCTAAACTAATACAGACTGAGGGAGAAAATTTGAACAGATTCATAAAAATTGAAAAAAAAAAAAAAAAAATTGAACAAGTCCTAAAAAAAAAAATCAAAAAAATTCTGACTCAGATGGTTTCACTTGAGAATTTGACCAATCATTCAGCAAAGACCTGATACCAAGCCAACTCAAACTATTCCAGAACATAGAAAAGAATGGAATTCTCCCAAATTCATTTTATGAACAAGCAGAACCCTGATATCAAAACCAGGAAAAGATACCACAAGACAGGAAAACTGCAGACCAATATCCCTCATGAATATGGATGCAAACATCTTCAGCAAAATCCTAGCCAATAGACTCCAACATTTCAAAAAATATGATACATCATGACCAAGTGAGATTCATACCAGGTTTTCAAGCATGGTTCAACATTAGAAAAACAATCAATGTAATCCATCACATATGTAAAATAAAGGAAAAGAACCACATGATCACATCAATAGATATAGAAAAGACATTTGATAAAATCCAACACCCATTCCTGAAAAAAACTCAGAAAAATAGGAATAGAAGGGTAATTCCTCAACAAAATAAAAATAATATATGCCAAACCAACAGCTAACATGATTTCCAATGGAGAGAGTCTAAAACCATTCCCTTGTGAATAGGAGCCGGAGAAGGATACCCTCTATCTCCATTTCTATTCAAGATTGTATTGGAAGTTCTAGCCAGGCAAATAAGGCAAGAAAGGGAAATAAAATACATCCAGATTGGTAAGGAAGAAATAAAAGTATTCCCATTTGCAAATGATATGATGCTATATGTAGAAAACTCAAGAGACTCATCAAGAAAACTACTGGAACATATTGAAAGATTTAGCATAGTGGCAAGGTACAAGATCAACATGCAAAATTCAGTTAGACTCCTTTACACCAGCAAAGAGGTCTCTGAAAAGGAAATAAGGAAATCAATACTGTTTAGAATTGCTACCAAATAGATAATATACTTGGGAATAAATCTTATCAGGAACATGAAAGACCTATACAAAGAAAACTATAAACGGCCACTTCAAGAAACTATACGAAGTCTAAAGAAATGGAAGAAAATGCCATGCATATGGATAGGAGGATTGAACATTGAGAAAATGTTAACACTACCTGTTTTGGTTACCTAGTGCCTCTAACAGGAATATACCACAAATGGGATGTTTGAAGAAATAGGAGTT
>NW_006928849.1:3959-5460 GCF_000298275.1 Orycteropus afer afer
AAAAAAAAATCACTTATTTTATGTAGAAAAGAAAGAGACCTTGGATAAGCAATGCACTACTGAAGACACAAGAAAGTAGCAGGTCTTACACTCTCAGATCTCAAAACCTACAGGCACATAGACCAGTGGAACATAATTGAAAACCCAGAAATCGATCTATTGACCTATGATCAACTGATCTTTGAAAAAGGACTGAAATCAATTAAATGGAAAAGAGAAAGACCCTTTCACAAATGGTGCTGCTAAACTGGATACCCATTTGCAGAAAAATGAAACAATATCCATACCTTACACCATACACAAAAACTAGCTCTAGATGAATAAAAGACTTAAATATGAAACATGAAACTATAAAGTTCATCAAAGAAAAAATAGGGGAAAACGTAGGAGTTCTAATTTACAGCATAAATAGACTATCAATCATAATCAAAGATATAAGTAGAAATGATATTAGATGATTGGGACCTTCTAAAAATTAAATTATTACATGCATCCTAAGATTTCTCTAAAAGAGTAAAATGAGAACCTACAAAATGGGAAAAAAATACTCAGCAATGACATATTGGACAAAGGACTTATCTCTAAAATCTATAGAAAATGCAGCACCTCATTATCAAAAAGACAAATGATCCAATTAAAACATGGGCAGAAGATATGAACAGACACTTCACCAAAGAAGATGCTCAGGCAACCAACAAACACATGAAGAAATGTTTGTGATCATAACTCACTACTGTCAAGTCAGAACCGATTCATTGTGACCCCTCCTTGGGTTTCTAAGGCAGTATCACTACAGAAGTAGATTGCCCAACCTTCCTTCTGAGGAGTGGCTGGTGGGTTTGAACCTCAAGCCTTCTGATTAGCAATCAAATGTCTTAGGCACTACACCACCATTAGCCATTAGAGAGATGCAAATCAAAACAACCATAAGACATCCTCTCACTCCAGCATTAATAGCAAAGTTCAACAAGACAGGAAATAAAAAATGCTGGCAAGGATGTGGAGAGAGTAGAACTCGCATACACTGCTGGTGGAACTCTAAAATGATACAACCACTGTGGAAATCTGTATGGTGATTCCTGTAAAAGTTAGAAATAGAAATACCATTTGACCCAGCAATCTCATTACTAGGTATATATCCTAAAGAAATGAGAGATAGGACATGAATAGATATATGCACACCCATGTTCATCATAGCACTTTTCACAACAGCAAAAAGATGGAAACGACTTGTGACCATCAACCGAAGAATACATAAAGAAACTGTGGTACATACACACAGTTGAATACTATGCAATCCTAAAGGATAATGTAGAATCTGTAAAACACCCCATAACATGGATGAACTTGGAGGACATTATGCTGAGTGAAATAAGTCAATCACAGAAGGAGAAATATTATATTAGTCCACTATTGTAAAAAGTAAAGGAAAAGTTTGTACACGGAAAGAAATTTTCCTTGTTTGCTACCAAGGATGGGAGGAGAGGGGAGGCTAAACTCC
>NW_006928850.1:0-5593 GCF_000298275.1 Orycteropus afer afer
ATATATATATATGTATAAAGGGAAATTGTCTTCTTTCACTCAGTTGATAAATTCTATCATTGAAGAATAATTTATGAGTTCACTTGTTATTTCTGTTAGCTAGGGTTTAGTTGACTGATTTTCATAAGTAGATGCCTTAGTCTGGAAACTGTACTGAAACACCTATCACAGCAATGTGCAGGCCTCCACTGTGAAACTAGTAGTATCTGTGCATGACGTTCATTGGCCAGGAAATGGGGAAGATGGAATTCTACCATGGAACCACCACTGCAACTTGGAAGAGATAGTATATTAGGCATTTTTGAGGGCTGTTGATTCAATTCCAATTTATATATAACAGAGTAGAGTTGCCTTATAATATCCTAGGCTATAATCTTTATGGGAGCTCTGGTGGCATAGTGCCTAAGGCATTTGACTTCTATCCAGAAGACTGGCAGTTCAAACCCACCAGTCACTCCTCAGAAGGAAAATTGAGCAATCTATTTCCGTTGTGATACTGCCTCAGAAACCCCAGGAAGGGTTGCTATGAGTCAGATCCAACTCGAAGACAGTGAGTTTGGTTTGGTTTTTGGTTTATAATCTTTGTGGAATACAAACATCTCTTAATTCATTAGGGAATTGACATCTCAGAGTTCTTCCCACAAATTCATTTTGAGGGACAGAAAGATGAAGGAAAGGGCTTATAGTCATGAATTCTTGGGGGAGAGATGAATCTGAAGGTGGAATGAATGGACACATAAAGACAGAGTGGAAGACTCAGAAAGGAACTTGCCAAAAGCACATGGATGACAAATCTGTGATATTTTTCAAAGAGGCCTAGGGGAGCTTCTAAAGACCCAGTGATCTTTGGCTGAGCACACATTTTTTCTCCAAGGAAAGAGGGGAAGTGGATAGCTTAGTTTGGTCATAGCCAAGGAAGCTGCCTAACCTGTGTGAACTGCTTTACATCATCTCCAGGGCCAGATTCCTAGAGCACTTGTGACTGCATCTGAGGTATTGATTCTGGCCTCTCAACACCTTTGTCCTTTACATACACATTTACCACTCCTTCTGAGGTGATGCACCCACTTCTCTGGGGCCATAAAATTAAAACAGCAGTGTCGGTAAACTATTTACCCAGAGCATGGACTGACAAGAAGTTATAAATGCAAACTTGTTATCAGGGCCAGGTAGCAAAGTTCATTTATTTTTGAGGAAGTTGAATTAACCAACATAGAACAATAATAGGTAGTAATTAATAACAATTATAAAGCAATAATAACATGTTTAATGTAGTCCTGATGTCATCAACCTGAAATTTACCAGTGCTATTGAAGTGAAGGGTAATAAAAAACATAGCCTCAGTTTCCCAATTTTTTTTTTTTTTTTTTTTTTTTTTTGTTATTTGTGCCTCTTATGTACCTGAAATACTGCAGGCTGCAGTAACTTGATATTTAATTCAGACTGTTTTTTACTAATGCAGCATAACTGGATGGTTGCTTGTGTTTGTAACAGGTAACTTCTTTTCTCCTTCCTTCTCTCTCTAAATGGAAAGGAAAATATGTGTAAGGTAAGAGAAACACTAATTTTCAACTAAAGTCAATTTTCCTTACCCCTACTCGTCACCTCAATGTTTTTCACTCTATGGAGACATTTTGGTCATGACTTGGGGGGAATACTAGTGACAAGAATGCTGCTAAACATCCTCAAATGCACAGGACAGCCCCTCACAAGAAAGAATGATCTACTTCAAAAGGTTTATAGGAAGAAACCTTGGAATAGAGGATAATGGAGTGTTGCAAGAGGAAAATAGAAGAGAGGAAATAAGTCATAAGGAAAAATGGATTTGAGATTTGTGTTAACAAGATTTTTGTCCAAGACAAATATTCTGGCTTAGACTCCAGTCCCATGCCACCCTGCAATCATGGAGGGTCACACCTATTACTCTTCTTGCTGAGATGTGAGGAGAATCTGTGGAATGGAAAATTGCTTTCTGTGGGTTACAGGAAGTAGTGAGCTGAGGTATTACTATACCTAATGTTTGTTATGAATTCCTGAATCACGTCACAACTGGAAGCCGAGAAGTTCAATGTGAGGCACTCTGATTCCATTGAGTTGAACCTTTTCTTCAAGTAACAGTTGGGTTCCCACTTTAGGTCTTGCAATTATACACAGAATTATGCCTTAGAGAAACACTATACCCTGAAGGAGCTGACCACCTCACAGTAAAATCAGGCAATAACCACAGGCAGAAAACAGGAGCAGAGAGGAAGCACATTTGTTGTAGGAGCCCTGAGTCTGGTCCCTTCCTTGAGAGAAAGCTTCCTGTAGACGGTGGTACTGAGAGAAGTCTTAAAGAATGAGGAGTTAGATATCCAAAAAGGAACCTATTGGGGAGATTTTCCAAGCAGAGTAACGTCTGGAACACAAGTAAGTGTGTGCAGGTGGCAATAAGCAGTGTACTGAGGCTAAAATATTCAAGAAGAATTTACATCAAATACCATTTAGCCCTAACTCAGTACTCTCCAATTCCAATTCAGCCTGGTTCAATTCCACCCCAGCTATGTCTTTTAGGCTTGTTATTTGCCTAATATTGTACTAAGCTTGGAACCCCTTCTCACTAACTGAATGGTTCATGTTCAAATCTACCCAGAGATGCCTCAGAAGAGAAGCCTAGTAAACTATATATTTAAAAAAAAAAAAAAAAATCAGCCATTGAAAGCCCTATGGAGCACAGTTGTACTCTGACACACATGGAATCATGAGTCAGAATTGACTAAATGTCAAATGTTTTGTTTTTTTCTGGTACTATGTCTTGGCGGAAAATGTCATATACATGAGATGCATTTTTTATAGGATGTCCCAAGTGAATGTGGAGGGCCAAGACATGATAGAGCCCTGCTAAGCTCTCTGGCCTGATCTTAATCAACGTTTCCCACCATCGAACATGCTCCTAGAATAAAAGCACTCCTAGAATAGAAGTAATTTACATCACTTGAGGAGTTTCACCCTTGCTGTTCTCATGACTCTCCCAGAGCCCAGACTTGTGCTCCCTAGTTCCTTCTCAACTCAGATGGCACCTCCTCATCCCACCCTCTATCTATCACACTTTCCTATTTTATTTTCATTATACTGCCATAAGTATTTGAGATCACCTTTGTTTGTTTATGCTTTGGCTAGAGTGTGAATTCCTCCATGAGAGCAGAGACCTGCCTATCTTTTTCAGTGTGATATCATCAACATGGACTTTTAGGGCTTAGATCTGCTGACACTTAATAAATGTATCTATATATTTAAAACATGTACCTAGGAAATAATCAAAGAGTGATTAGTAACACATTTCCTGAGGAAGGACCCAGTTGGGTCACTCAGCTCATAAGTGTAAGTGGGGGTTCAAATAAAGGGAGGGGAAATCATTCTGGTGAAATTCATGGCATGAGGAACTTCATGTGTGTAGCAATTCTTCTTTATTATTTTCCATCCTAGTATCTCTCCCTCTCCCAGATTTGGAAGAAGATAATGAAACAGCTCTAGATTTAAATGTGAATCCAATCACCTACTATCAGCTCTTCTCAGGCAGGGAGGGGCAGAACAGGGCAATTGGCTTGCTATCTCTGAATTCACTGCCACTTGGGCTGCAGGAAACCAGTTTCCAGATGGTGAGAAATAGAGTTAAATTTGGATTGCTGTTGATTTCCTTTGCTTTCAGGTACAGATTTGAGGACATGTGGTATCTTGCTTGCTGTGTTGGCATCTGGCTGATGATCCACTCTCAGGAAGACAATAAAATGTGTCTGAAATGAATTTGAAAGTGGCTTCCAAGCTCAGGAGAGGTCACAGGAGGAGTTGCCATCTGTGCAAACTGCCAACTGACTTTCCCTGAGAAGAAATAGAGAGCAGTGTAATATGAAAGGGCCATCAACATCCAGATGAAGTGATCTGTTCCTTCTTTGCAAAAGTCTTCAGAGGCCCCAACTGAGAAGGGCTTCCTCACAAACCATCTCTCTGACACATAGATGTACAAAGGACATGTCAAAATGTCATGTTCAAAACATCTTGATCCCTTTTTCCTACAAAGCCTGTAAACATGTCTTTCTCTCAGTCTTATTCATCTCCTTAAATGGCATTACCATCCACCCAGTTGCCCAGGGGAAAGCTTGAGAGGAGTTTTGATGCTTCTTTTTTTCATTGCTATCAACTTGACCTCCCAAATGAATCTCGAATCAGTTTTGTTCTCTCCATCTCCAAAGTTATCATCTTAATACAGGCCACCATCACCTCAAACGTGGATTGAAGCTACCTATCAGTTTTTTGGCTCCCACTCACATTATTGTTCATTACACATAAGCTGAAGTTACCTCTGAAAGATTTCAGTTAGATCAGCCCACTCTGCATCTCTTTTCAATGGCTTCTGATTGCATTTTTTTGGGATGGGGAGAGAACAAAACATTCAACCCCTCCTCACACTTCTTTGCTCCAGAACAACTAAAAACTCCAGATCTAGAGGAAACCATTATTTCTCACCTCTGGACTGTGCCACTCGCTACTATTCCCTTGAGCTGGTTTGCCCTTCTACTTATTCTTTGTTAACTTATGCTTTACCTGTGAAATCTTAACTTAAATGCCTGCTTGGACTTTTCTTATATTGGCACATATTTTGTGGCTCCAGTTACACTCTTATCACATAACTCTAGTTCTTTTTATCAAACAGTTGTGTAAAAGGTTTAGGTGATGCAAGCTATATCATTTTATGCAGACTGGCATTCAAAAACAGGAGGTTCAGCAGGTTCATGTGTTCTTTTTTCTCTTAGCACCTTGGGGTACCCCAAACTCTTATTTTCCTTTTTAGTGGAATGAGTATGAGAGTGCCCTTAGCAAGTGCAATAAACCTTCTGGATTTAGCAAAAGGTAGTGTGAACATGGATATATGTTCTTTAACAGGTGCTGTGAAATTCCAATTGTCCAAAGGTTCTTGACCCCATGGAACTTATCAGAGGAGTTTGGAAACAATTCATCCCCCTGTCTGGGCTAGGGACACGCCTCCCTAAACTAATTCCTTTCAGGTTATGAGAAATGAGCCTCCTCTTCAATTTGTCATTTCTGGCATTGTAGACCATAGGATTTTCTGATTAAAAATGGCCATTTCAGGTCACTAATGCCTGTTGTTGTTGAAGTTGTTGTTAGGTGCTGTTGAGTCAGGTCTGGACAGGTTTGGACAGACCCAAAGATGACCCTACGTGCAACAGGAAGAAACACTGCCTGGTCCTGTGACAGCCTCACAATTCTTGCTATACCTGAGCCTATTTTTGCAGCCAATGTGCAAATCCATCTTGCTGAGGGCCTTCCCCTTTTTTGTTGACTGTCCCATCCCATGGGACAGTCAACCTAGGTCCTGGAGGAGGGGGTGGAAATGGAGGGGACAAGAGAAGCGAAGAATGGAGACAAGTTGAAAGCCTGATCAAGTCTCTTTTATTGAATTTCAAACAAATACTTATATATGGTAAAGGAAAGGGGCAGGATCAAGGAATGGGGTGATGTGACGTTGCTGCTGATGGTGAAATAGGGAAACCTATAAAAAATAGATACGTGGCAAGAGGCGGGTAAATTTAAAAGT
>NW_006928851.1:0-1240 GCF_000298275.1 Orycteropus afer afer
TATCCATCCAGGAAGTCCAACGAACCCCAAACAGGATAGACACCAAAAGAAAATCACCCAGACACATCATCATCAAACTGACCAAAACCAAAGACAAACACAGAATCCTGAAAGCCGCACAGGAAAAAATACTGATTATGAAGTATTACTAAGAATTCTATGAAATACACTAAGTAAAAGAATTGAGACACAGAAAGCTGGATGATTCCATTTATATGAAATCCAAGGAAAGGCAAAACTATAATGACAGAAAGATCAATGGTTGTCAAGAGCTAGTAGTGAGGGAAGGGAGTGACTGCAGAAAGACATGATGGAATTTTTTGAGATGATGGAATTATTCTGTATCATGACTGGTGGTGGTTACATGAGAATACATATTTGTCAAAACCCATAAAATGGTAGTTGAAATGGAAGAATTTTATTATATGTAAACTATAACCCAATAAAGTTGATTTGTTAGATGTGATGTGAAGCTATCATATTTTATCTCTCAATAAAACCTAAGAGAAAGTTTACTTGATTTTGATCTTAGATTCATTTTCGAGGCAGGTCAGTCAGCCTCAAAAGAACCCCTCATGACCTGCTCTGGGCCTGTGGTGAAAAAGGCTGCTGTGTGGATTCTAAAATCAGAACTTTATGTAGTTCATAGATTCAAAGCCCAGAAGGGATTCAGGGCCCGTCCTACGATGAGAAGGCAGACAAATCACCTGGTAGGATTTGAAAGGCCCAGAAGTTCCTCAAAGGACTCCCATGTTGGTGCCTGAACGTCCAGCCTAGTGCTTCCTCTGAATTAAGCACTGTCTTTCCAGAGCTGCCCACCCAGAAACTCTTTTTTGCGCTGCCAAGACAATAACCATAAGTTGTCAGGTCTTCTACCACCTTAATTGAGCCTGCCAGTAACCTGAGAAGGGGGCTGTTGTGATCATCCCATTTTATAGCTAAAGAAATTAAGACTGAGAGAACTTGGGTGGCTTTTCCAGGATCATACAACTCTGAAAAACCAAAAAAAAAAGCCACTCAAGTTCTCTGAGTGGTTTCTTCAGCTTTAAAATAGGAATGATCACAACAGCCCATTCCAAGATCACACAGCCCTGAATCAATCTCAGGGGGACCGTATTTATCTATGGTTTCTCTCTTCAAAGCCTTCACTTTCTCCCCTAGATGAGGCCAACTGCAAAAGCAGGTCAGGGCAGTGTGGACGTTCATTGGAGTGAACAACTTGCTTTACTTTTTTTTTTTT
>NW_006928851.1:1698-5486 GCF_000298275.1 Orycteropus afer afer
TTTTTTTTTTACTTGCTTTACTTTTAAAGATCGAAGCCTGTGAAGATGTCTCCAGGAGAATCAAGATTTTCTAGAGACTAACAGCTCTGCATCTCCTGTAACTTGAACAGATGATTATATTCCAAGTTGACAACCCACAGTAGAGGGTTACCAGTTTTCAAAGCAGGTATTACTTGTTGCTCATCATGACCATGGAAAAGTCTCCATAAAGCCTTCATGGACCCTCTGTTGAGGCAGTTGAAGGTAACTTCAGCCTAGAGAAGGATGTCCTACAGGCAATACCAGTTGACAGGTAAAACCAGCTCAATCTCTTTCTGTAGCCCCTCACTCTTTCCCTCAGCACCACAGCCCTTAGGGGCCAATTCTCATATGGCCTTCTCACCATGCATGATCCCTTTTTCATACCCTTAGATGTCCCTGTCAGACCTTCCTGACTGCCTTTCTTCCAGCATAACTGACCTTTCCCTTGTCCCATACACTCTTTGTCTGCCCTCTTGGGTTTCTACTTCTGAGTTCAGGGGTCTGTAGGTCATACCTCTCAGGTCAATCAAACAGGGGATTTCAAAGCCTTCTGGGGATAGGCCAGTAAGGAAAGATGTTTTGGAAAATAAAAATTTTCAAAAGTTCTTAAATTGATTTTCTAGGAAAAACACTGAATTAGGAATGCAGAGACTGGATTCTGGTCCTGGCTTTGCTTCTAATTCACTTTGTAACACTAGGTTTCGATTTTTTTCAGCTGCAGAATGAAGGAATTGGATGAGCTCAAAGGCTTCTCAGGGAGCGCTATGGAGATTCCTCACTATAGCCTTGGAAACCATAGAAGGAGAAGAGATGGCACCTAGGGCCCATTTCTCTTCACTGAGAGTAGCCTCACTTGTATCTGTTTTATACACTGAGCATCCCTATAAGAGGTTGTCTTAGCCCAGATTTCCTAAGAAGCAAACCTGAGGCAGAAGAATATGTGTTAATAATATTAAAAACTAGTTCCCATCAAGTTGAGTCCCACTCATGGCACCCCATTTATATCTTATCATAATATAACTGTGCTCTGTATGGTGATTGTGGTAGTTAAGGTTGTGTGTCAACTTAGCTAGGCCTAGTTGAGTGGCTGGGCATTTGGTGGTAGTTATTCTTCATGATGAACTACATGGTGGGATCTACCACAAGCAGCTGAGTAGCTGCTTTAGGGATGTGGTCTGCTTCCTATATATAAGCAGCAGCTTTGTGGGAGTTCCGGTAAGATGGTGGAATAGGCAGAAACACTACACAGATCTGCTTCAACAAAGAAAAGGGGAACCAATTAACACAGATACAGATGACAATCCTGGACCTCTGAGCCTTGAAGGGAAGGATATAGAAGTGGGCGAAATCCCAACTAGCAGAAGAATTTGCATGAAAACACCAAAAAAGGAGACATACGGAGGTGTGGTCTGGCAGCGATCCTGACAGCACAGAGCTTGGATATTGCTGAGTAGTGGTAGGACCTAAGAATTAACCTAAAAATCAGCCCTGCTAGCCAGGGACTGCAAGGGGGACTACTCTGGTGGCTGGGGAATAAAAAGGGAAGTAGCAAAGAGGAAGGCGGGCTGAGCTGTGGACTTTTGTCTGTCCAGAGGGTGCAGCCATTTTGAATGTTTACAAGTGGCTTGACCATTTTGGATACTTAAATCGATAGTATTCTTCCATATTGCAGGGACTTAAGAACAGGATTCACTTGCCAGGAACCCCAAGGACATTCCGGACCCAGATGACAGGAAAGGTGCAACATTCCCCTTGTTACTCTTATACCCCACACCCTCTTCGTGAACGGAGGTGCAGCCATCCCTCACTACCACCTACTTTCTGGGCTGGCAGGAATTCCATCCTAGTCTGTGTGCTCAGACAGAGCCTGGGTGCCCTGCCCAGCCCCCATTTTTTTTTTCTTTTTTTCTGTTTTTTTGTTTGTTTGTTTTTGTCTGTTTTAAAACTACTATTATTATTACTTTTGTCCTTTTTGCTATTATTCTTTATTCTTCCCCTCCCAGGTGTTTGTTAGTTTTCAGCTTTTTTTCTTTTCCCTATTCCTGGTTGCAATTTTTTCTTTCTTTCTTTTTTTTTTTCCCTTTCATGTGGTTAACCCCATTCCTTGTTTTTCTTTTTACATTTTTCCCATTTTTTTTCTTCTTTATTCTCCTTCTCTACCTTTTTTCCTCTTGTTGCCCTATCCCCAGATATTGCAGGGGGTTTTTTTTCTTTTCCCCTTTTTTCTTTTTTTAGTTGCTGTTCCTTTGTGATTATACAGTGTATGTTTTGTCCATTTGCTTTTACTTTTTTGATGGTTATTCAATTGTTATTTTTGTTTAACTGAGTGGAAGACAGCAACAGTCCCCATATGACACAACTACACCCACACCCCCTGCAGCTTCACTTACTGAGTGAGACCCACAGCTTCCTTGTCCACCAATGGGTCAACAATAAACAACCACCAAGAGCCTGATTTACCCTTGGCTGCTCTTCACAAACAGTTAACAGAGATCTAAATACAACACCATGATATCTTGGAGACAACAGACCATCACAGTCCACACAAAGAAGCAAGATAAAGTGGTAGAAACAAGGGGCCAGGATATAGACCCAGAACATATACCTGAGGAAGAAGCAGCATTGGAACTCTCTGATAAGGAATTCAAAAGAATTACAGTTAGGTATCTTCAAAGGATTGAGAGACAGACCAAAGAAAACACAGAATAAACCTAGAAGAATTTTGGAAGAAAATACAAGAACAAAATGACAAAAGACATGAAAAATTAGAAATGATTCTAAGTCTACAGATAGAAATCCAGAAGATTAATACTAAATTGTCAGATTAGATAACACATTGGAAGGGCAAAGGAGTAGAACTGATGCAATGGAAGACAGAATTAATGAGATTAAAGACAAATATCTGAATACTTCTTTGGAAAGGGATCAATCAGAGAAAAGATCAAAACAAAATGAAGAAAGTCTAAGGTTCATGTGGGATATCATCAAAAGGAATAACCTACATGTCACTGGAATTCTAGAACAGGAAGAGAAAAATGAAACCACTGAGAAAATTGTCCAAGATTTATTGGAGGAGAACTTCCCGGATATGAAGAAAGATGAGAATATATCCATTCAGCAAGTCCAATGGACCCCAAACAGGATAGACCCCAAAAGAAAATCACCAAGACATATCATCTTCAAACTCATCAAAACTAAAGACAAAGAAAGAATCCTGAAAGCAGCATGGGAAAAACAAAAAGTTACTTATAAAGGACAACCAGTAAGAATAAGTTCTGATTTCTCAGCAGAAACCATGCAAGAGAGAAGGCAAGGGATGGTATATACAAAACCCTGAAAGAGAAAAATTTTCAACCAAGAATTATATACCCAGCAAAATTCTCCCTCAAATATGATGGTGAAATTAGGAGATTTCCAGATAAGCAGAAGCTAAGGGAATTTGTTAAAACCAGATCAACCTTACAAGAGATGCTATAGGCAGTCTGAACAGAGAACCAAAAATAGCAAATAACAACTGACCATTAATACACAAGATGATATAACCCAGAAACCACTGGTATGGACATATACAAAGTAAAATAAGCTTACAAGATTGTAAATAGGGAACCAGAGACATCAATTGGCAAGTGAGGACAACTACAAACCAAAAAGAGGGAAAATACTGTGTAATTACAGAACTTCTAAATGGTGAGGAAGTCAAGAGAGTTGCAAGATAGAATGGAGTGTTTTAATCTCGGGGAGAAAATTATAAATCACAGTGTAACCTC
>NW_006928852.1:0-5592 GCF_000298275.1 Orycteropus afer afer
TTTCGCAGAGAGTATGCACATATCAAAGAGATCCGCCCGGCCCCAAAAAATCTCTCACTCACCTTTGAAACTGGGGAGATTCCAACCTGCCCCAAGTTCCCAAACCCCTATCATAAAAACCAAATTATCTACTCCACCCTATGTTCCTCTATAAAAAAGTTTTAATGTAAGAGCACGGAGTCTTCTACTCAACCCATTGCGGGGATGAAAGCAAGGACCCTAACTTAAGTTAGCTAATAAACTTTCCTATTGCTTTTTGCATTGTCGTGTGTTGGCAAATTCCTCGCCCTGAACTACTCCTTCATAACCTGGGCACAACGTTACCATACCTTTCTGTGCTCATCTGGATCAAGCTACTGAAATGCAAAAGTAATAAATGTCACTCTCCTTCACAGTCCACTAGTCCTGGGCCCACCTAGCAAAGGGAAGCTGGGGAAGTAGCTGCTAGCTGGGCATTTCTCTGAGACAACTAGAATCTAAGGGAGAGTGGTTTTTTTTTTTTTTTCCCCCTGGATTATTAACCATCTCTGAAATGAGTCAGGAGGGGTTTTGTTTTTGTTTTACAATAATCCAGGGTAAGAGAATTTATTTTATTTAAAGTGTTGTCATATGAGCCCTAATGGTACAGTGGTTAAAGCACTTAGCTGCTAAACAAAAGGTCAGCAGTTTGTTCCCATGAGCCACTCCAGGGAAGAAAGAAGTCTGCCTCAAGAAAGTCTGCCTCAAAATATTTACAACTTTGGAAACTTTGTGGGGCAATTTTACTCTATTTTATGAGGTTGCTACAAGTCAGAATCAACTAGATGGCATGGGTTTGTTTTTGTAAAGCATTGTTAGATGAGATAAAAGAAGAGATAGTACATATTTCAAATGAAGACTTAAATGAGAACTACATTTACAACAATCAATAGCAATTGAATGGCATATTATTAAACAATTCCTCAATTTATTAAATTAGTAATGTGAAAAACTCTCTTTCTTCTTCCTGATACTATTAAAGACTGTGAAATAAATTGTTCATCTTATGGAGTATAAAGTGGCTATTAAGCTACTAAAATTGGTAACAATTTTCCAGTTGTGTGGGACTTTTAACCCTGCATACACACAACAAAAGGTAATATGGCATATAATTAAAATATTTTATTGTTCAGGCAGATTGAAGTTGTGAGCAATGGAGTGCTCTGATGGAGAGAGCACTGAGTGCTATAACAAAATCAAGAAATAAAAAGCCTGCTGTTACAATCAGTTCTGACTGATAGTAACCCCATGTGTTACAGAGTAGAATGGTTCCAAAGGGGTTTCTTGGCTGTAATGTTTACAGAAGTAGATCACAAGTCCCTTCTTCAATGGTCCTACTGGATAGGTTCAAACCATCAACATTTAGGTTTGTAGATGAGTGCAAGCCATTTTAGCTATGCAGAGACCTGAGTACTCAGTAATGCAATGGAGTACTATAATGGAAACCACCACTTGTCTGTCAGTTTGTCATACTGTTGTGGCTTCCATGTCAATATAAAGTTGGAGGCTATGCCATCTGTATTTCAAATATCAGCAGAGTCACCCATGGTGGACAAGTTTCAGCAGAAGTTCCAGACTAAGACAGACTCATAAGAAGGAGGGGCCATCCACTTCTACAAGAATTGGCCACAGAAAACCTTATGATTAGCAGTGAAACACTGTCTGATATAGTACTAGAAAACTTTATGAATAGCCCTGAACATTGTCTGATAGAGTGCCAGAAGATGAGTCTTCAGGTTGGAACGCACTCAAAATATGGCTGGGAAGAGCTCCCTCCTCAAAGTAGAGTCAACCTTAGTGATATAGATGGAGTAAAGCTATTGGGGCCTCCATTTACTGATGTGGGAACTCTGGTAGCATAGTGGCTAAAGCACTTGACTGCTAACCAGAAGGCTGGCGGTTCAAACCCACCAGCCACTCCTCAGAAGGAAGATGGGGCAATCTACTTCCGCAGTGATACTGCCTCGGAAACCCAACAAGGGGTCACTAAGAGTCAGGTCCGACTCAACGGCACATAACAACAACATTTACTTATGTGGCAGTAAATGGGAAGAAACAGCTCAAAGTGGGACTCAAAATGGGAAGAAGCTGCAAACACCCATGAACAATCGGAACATGAAATGTACAAAGTATGAATCTAGGGAAATCAGAAGTTGTCAAAAATGAAATGGAATGAATAAAGATCAATGAGCTGAAATGAATTGGCCATTTTGAATCAGACAATCATATGCTGGCAATGACAAGTTCATAATTTGTTGCATTCATAACTATGCAACAAGAGTATAGTTATTTATTCTTATTATCACATTTGTAGATGTCAAGGCATTTTTATAAGTATCTAGGTACTTAATTAATATTTAAGATTAATACTAATAATAATACTTTAAAGAATAGAAAATATACAACCAAATATATTGATTGAAGAGATAGCTTGAAGGGAGTCTGGGGACTATTTTCTTCCTGAGATACTATTTGGTATAAGATGATACCATTATCGTCTCAGATATATGGATAAAGGACTTATCAAGAGTATATTGATAGGGTAAGATGGTGGAATAGGCAGACAAACTACCTAGACCCTCTTCAACAAAGATATGAGAAACCAATTGACAGGGATATAGAAGATAATCCTGGAACCCTGAGTTATTAAAGGACATATACAGATTTGAACTAGGCACAAATTAGTAGAAAAACCTGAATGAAAACAGTGAGTACAGAGACAGATGGAGCTGTGGACTATCAACTATTCTGATGGCACCAATAGCCTGAATATTTCCAAGTGGTGTTGAAACCTGAGAATTGACCTAAAGATCAACTCTGGTCACCAACGGCTGAAGAGAAAACTGCACTGGTGGCCAATGACTAGGAAGGGAAACAGCAAAGAAGGAGACAACCTGAGCTGTGGCCTTTTGGCTGTCCTGAGGGCACAGCCATTTTGAATGTTTACAAATGGTGGTAATTTTGGGTATTTAAAGTGACAGCACTCATTTGGATTCCAGGGACCTATGAATAGCATCCCTTTGCCAAGTATGATACAGGAGGCTTACAATGGGAAAGGACACAGGTGATGAGTGTTTAAGTGCTGCTAACTAGAGAAGAGAAGAGTACAACATGCTGCTTACTTAGATAACATCCAAACAAACAAAAAAATTAAAATCTTGGGCAAGTCATTCCAACACACAATAACCAATTAAATACAAACACAAAAATGACACAATGTCTCAGAGACATCAGAACATCACAGTCCACACAAAGAACCAAAATAAAGCAGGAGAAACAAAGGATCAGGATATAGACCCAAAATACATCCCTGAGGAAGATGCAGCATTGGAAGACCCTGATAAGGAATTCAAAAGAATTATATTTAGATCCCTTCAATGGATTGAGAGACAGATCAAGGAAAATACTGAGAATTGAGGAAAACACAAACAAAAACATGGAACAATTTCGAAAGACAATACAAGAACAAAATAACAAAATAAATGAAAAATTTGAAATTATACAAAATCTACAGATAGAAATTCAGAAGATTAATACTAAATTTTCAGAAATAGATAACACTTTGAATGGGCAAAAGAGTAGAATTGAATCAATGGAAGACAGATTTAGTGAGATTGAAGGCAAATACATCAATACTTCTTTGGAAAGGTTTCAATCAGAAGAAAGATCAAAACAAAATGAAGAAAGCCTAGGGTTCAGGTGGGATACCATCAAAAGGAATAACCTATGTGTAATTGGAATTGCAGAACAGGAAGAGACAAATAAAACCACAGAAAAAAGTTGTCCAAGATTTGTTGGAAGGGAATTTTCCTGTTATGATGAAAGATGAGAATATATCCACTCAAGACATCGAATGAACCCCAAACAGGATAGACCCCAAAAGAAAATCACCAAGACATATCATCATCAAATTCACCAAAACCAAAGACAACGAAAGAATCTGGAAAGCAGCACAGGAAAAATGAAAAGTTACCTACAAGGGGCAATCAATAAGACTGAGTTCTGATTTCTTGGCAGAAACCATGCAGGTGAGAAGACAATGGGATTACATATATAAAACCCTGAAAGAGAAAATTTTCCAACCAAGAATTATATACCCAGCAAAACTGTCCCTCAAATATGATGGTGAAATTAGGACATTTCCAGATAAGCATAAATTAAGGGAATTTGTTAAAAATAGACCAATCTTACAAGAGATGCTAAAGGGAGTCCTTTGGACAGAGAACAAACAACAGCAAACAACAATTGACCATTAACACACATGATGACATAACCCAGAAACCAACCCAGACATGGAATTATCCAAAGTAAATAAGCCTACAAGATTGTAAACAGGGAAGCAGAAACATCAATTGACAAATGAGAACAATTACAAACCAAAAAGAGGCAAAAAAATTGTGTAGTTACAGAACTTCTAAATGATAGCAAAGTCAAGACAACTGCAAGAAAGAACAGAGTGTTCTAAACTTGAGAAGAAAATTATAAATCCCAGGGTAACCTCAAAGAAAAATGATAAACCTTCACATCAAAATAAAAAAGAAGACCAGAACAAATATTTAGGAAATACTAAAACAATAGCAATGAAGGAAGTGAAAACACAATTCATAAACAAATTGAGCTCAGCACAGAAAAGTATATGAAACAAAGAAATTAGCAACACTGTGAAAAAACACATAACAAAATGACAGCAACAAGTTCATACTTGCCAATAATTACACTGCCACAAGAGTGAAAAACCTACAGATTGGGAAAAAATATTCACAAAATCATGTCTGACAAGGGACTTATCTCTAAAATTTATAGAACACTCCAAAAACTCAACAACAAAAAGATTAACAATCCAATTAAAAAATGGGCAGAAGATAAGAATAGACACTTCATCAAAGAGGATATCCAGGCAGCCACAAATACCTGGAGAAATGCTGATGATCATTGGCCATCAGAGAGATACAAATCAAAACAACAATGAGATACCATCTCACACCAGCACTAATGGCAAAGTTCAACAAGACAGAAAAGAACAAATGCTGGTGAGGATGTGGAGAAATTGAGACTCTCATACACTGTTGGTGGGACTGTAAAATGATACAACCACTGTGGAAAACAGTTTGGTGATTCCTTAAAAAGTTAAAATTAGAAATATCATTTGACCCAGCAATCCCATTACTAGGTATAGATGTTAAAGAATTGAGAACAGGACAAGAACAGATATGTGCACACCCATGTTCATCACAGCACTATCTACAATAGCAGAAAGATGGAAACAACCTGTGTGCCCATCAACAGAAGAATGGATAACCATAAATAGAATGGAATATTATGCAACACTAAAAAATAATGTGGAATCTGCAAAACACCACATAACATGGACGAACTTGGAGGACATTATGTTAACTAAAATAAGTCAATAACAGAAGGGCAAATATAGCATTAGTTCATTATTGTAAAATGTCAAGGAAAGGTTTATATATGGAGGGAAACTTTCTTTGTTGGTTACCAGAGGTGAGAGGGGAGGAGAGGGAATATTGCAAAAAATTTTTTAAAAAAAGCATTGATGGAGATCAGCAAAGATGG
>NW_006928853.1:0-1258 GCF_000298275.1 Orycteropus afer afer
CTTTGTTATTTATAAGGTTTTCCCTGACCAATTATTTGAGAAATGGACGGCCTCTTCCTTCTTCCTAGTCTGTCTCAGTCTGTAAGCTGGGCTGATACCTGTGTACCATGTGTATCCCGCTGGGTTTGAAACACCAGTGGCTCAACCTCAAAACTCACATCAACACATCACCACGGTAGGACAAACTGAGAGACAAGTTTGCCTCCTTGTAGGAAACCTCTTGTACCACCCTTACCTGGGTCCCTGTGGCTGAGTCCTCTGTCTGGGTTCCTGGTCCTTTTAATCCCCTTTCTCCTGCTCTCCCATCCTGCTCTTTGGGTGTGCCTGGGTTCTCTCTCCTTACCTGGACCCCTGCGGCTGACTGCTCCTCTGTCCTGATTCTTGGGCCTTTTAATACCCTTTCTCCCATTTTCCAGCCCTACTGCTTTGGATGTGCCTGAGTTCCCTCTCCTCACCTGGATCCCTGAGGCTGACTGCTGAGCTAAACAATACAATCCACCAAATTGACCTTACAGACATCTACAGAGTACTTCACCCAACAACAGCACAATATACATTCTTTTCCAGTGCACATGGAACATTTTCCATGATAGACCATATGTTAGGCCATAACACAAGCCTTACTAAATTTAAAAACATTGAAATACTGCAAAGCATCTTCTCAGATCATAATGCTGTCAAATGAAAAATCAACCATAGGAAGATCAAAGGAAAAAGAGTAAACACATTGAAACTTAACAACATTTTCCTTATGAAAGAATGAGTAAGAGAAGAAATAAAAAATGAAATTCAAAAACTCCTTGAATCAAAAAAGAATGAAAACACAGCATACCAAAATCTTTGGGACACAGCAAAAGCAGTGATCAGAGGCTACTTTATAGCAATCAAAGCACACATAAAAAAGAAGAAAGAGCCAAAATCAACACTTTAAATCAACATCTCCAACAATTAGGAAAAGAACAGCAAGAAAAGCCTACAGTCACCAGAACAAAGGAAATAATAAAGATTCGAGCAGAAATAAATGAAACAGGAAGTAGAAAGAAAATAGAAAACATCAACAAGACCAGAAGTTAGTTTTTTTGAAAAGATTAATAAAATTGACAGACCATTGCAAATTTCACAAAGGAAAAAGGGAGAGAACACAAATATCACGAATAAGAAATAAAATGGGTGACATCACAACAGAACCCACTGAAATGAAAAGGATAATATCAGGATACTATGAAGAACTGTACTCCAACAAATTTGAAAATCTGGA
>NW_006928853.1:4013-7058 GCF_000298275.1 Orycteropus afer afer
AAGAACATCTCATGCTCATGGATAGGAAGATTGAACATTGGGAAAATGTCAATTCTACCCAAAGCAATCTATACATTCAATGCAATCCCAATCCAGATCCCATCAACATTTTTTTTTAAGGATATGGAAAAACCAATAACTAACTTTATATGGCAAGGAAAGTGACCCCAGATAAGCAAAGCACTTTGAAGAAGAACAAAGTAGGAGGTCTCACACTGCTGCATCTCAAAACCTACTATACAGCCACAGTAGTCAAAACTTCCTGGTGTTGGTACAATGACAGACACATAGACAAGTGGAATAGAATTGAGAATCCAGAAATAGATCCATCGA
This sequence comes from Orycteropus afer afer, assembly GCF_000298275.1. Classification (NCBI taxonomy): domain Eukaryota; kingdom Metazoa; phylum Chordata; class Mammalia; order Tubulidentata; family Orycteropodidae; genus Orycteropus; species Orycteropus afer. Next base: position 4,347 of record NW_006928853.1, read on the forward strand.
ACTGTGTTCAGCTGATCTTTGACAAAGTGCTGAAATCCATTAAATGAGAAGAGAATGTTTGTTTAATAAATGATGGTGGCAAAATTGGATACCCATTTGCAGAAAAATGAAACAAGATTTGTCCCTCACACCATACACAAAAACTAACTCCACATGGATCAAAGACTTGAATGTGAAACCTAAAACTATAAAGTTCCTCAAGGAAAAACTAGGGGAAAATATGTTGTTGTTGTTGTTATGTGCCATCAAGTTGGACCTGACTCATAGCGACCCCTCCTTGGGTTTCTGTGGCAGTGTCATTATGGAAGTAGATTGCCCAACCTTCCTTCCGAAGAGTGGCTTCTGGGTTTGAACTTCCAGCCTTCTGATTAGCAGTCAAGTGCCTAGGGGTCCTAATATATGGCATAAATAGACTATCAAGCATTACTCAAAATGCACAAAAAGCAGAAGAGAAACCAGATGATTGGGACCTTCTAAAAATTAAATTTTTATGTGCTTCCAAAGGCTTCTCCAAAACAGTCAAAAGAGAACCTACAGATTGGGAAGAAATATTTATCAATGACATATCTGACAAGGGACTTATCTCTAGAAATTATAGAAAACTCCAACACCTCAATAACAAAAAGACAATCTAATTGAAAAATGGAAAGAAGACACAAATAGACACTTCACCACCAAAGAGGATATTCATCTGACCAACAAACATATGAAGAAATGCTCATGATCATTAGCCATTAGAGAGATGCAAATCAAAAGAACAAAGAGATACCATCATGCCTCAGCACTAGGTCAACAAGACAGAAAATAACAAATGCTGGAAAGGATGCAGAGAGATTGGGACTCTCATACACTGCTGGTGGTACTGTAAAATGTTCAACCACTGTGGAAAACACTATGGCAATTCCTTAAAAAGCTGGAATTAGAAATACTGCTTGGCCCAGCCATTCCATTACTAGGTACATATCCTGAAGAAGTGAGAGGCATGACAAGAACAGACATATGCACATCCATGTTCATGGCAGCACGATTTACTGTGTACAACAGAATGAAATACTGCTTGGCCCTGTGTCATCCTTAACAATCCTTTCTATGCTGTGAGGCCATTATTGCAGCCACTATGTCAATCCATCTCATTGAAGATCTTCCCTTTTTTGCTGATCACTTTACCAAACATGATATTCTTCTCCAGGCACTGGCCCCTTCTGACTACATGTCAAAAGTAAGTGAGATGAAGTCTGGTCATTCTCTCTTCCAACTACCTGACACAAGCTATGGTATTTCCAATTGCCTCGTATGCATGTGAGATCTAGACAATGAATAAGGAATACTGAAGAAGAAGTGATGCTTTTGAACTGTGGTGTTGGTGAAGAATGCTAAAAATACTGTGGACTGCTAAAAGAACTAACAAGTCTGGCCTGGAGGAAGTGTAGCTGGAATGCTCTTTAGAGGCAAGAATGGCCAGACTTTGTCTCACCTACTTTGATTATGTTGTCAGAAGGGACCACTCCCTGGAGAAGGATGTTATGCTTGGTAAGGTGGAGTGTCAACGAAAGAGGGGAATGCCCTCAACAAGATGGGTTGACACGGTGGCAGTGGCGATGGGCTCAAGTATAGCAAGGATCATGGAGCTGGCGCAGGACTGGGCGGTGTTTTGTTCTGCTGTGCATAGGGTTGCTATGAGTTGGAGACAACTTGATGGCACCTAACTGTTGGACTCAGGTCTTGAAAGGAGTATCGGCACGAGGAAGCTACCACTGACACGATAATGCAAAAGCAAAAGGAAAGTTTATTAGCTAGTCGAGCTAGGGTCTCCGCTTACACCGCTGTGTCAGTTTAGGCATAAGACCCCATGCTCTCCTACTATTACATTTTTATAGGAAAAATACAGGGTGGAGTAACACCAAGGCAAAGGGGTACAAGTGATTGGTTGTTGCTAGGGGGTAGAAAAGGAGGGGAGGGGGTTTGAGGTAAAGCCCTGAGGCATGGGGGATGTGCTGGAATCCCCGGCACTAAAGACTCCTGGTTAAAGAATAATTACCTGGAGGGCAGGTAAAGCTCTGAGGCATGGGGGACGTGCTGGAATCCCTGGCACTAAAGACTCCTGGTAAAGAATAATTACCTGGAGGGCATTAGTACAAAAAAAGTGGTCTCACATTCCCCCCTTTTTCTTGTTACTCATATGAGGAATCTTCATCCCTTGTTACAGGAGATAGGAGCTGATATTGTTGTCTCAGGACCATGAGTTGCACAGTATTAACTCGATCTTTCACAAATGATATAAGCTTAGTTATAATGCAGGGGCCAAAAGTTAATATAATTATAAGGATTATGAAGGGTCCTAAGAGAGTAGATATCAAGGTAGTCAACCACGGGTAGTTATTAAACCAAGATTCGAACAATCCTTCCTGAGTTTCACACTCCTTTTTTCTTAGGGAAAGTCCTTCTCGTACCCTGGCCATAGATTCCCGAACTACTCCCGTATGATCGGCATAAAAACAACACTCTTCCCCTATAGCTGCACACACTCCCCCTTGTTGGAGAAACAAAAGATCCAACCCCCGCCGGTTCTGCAGTGTTACTTCTGATAGCGAGGTTAAAGATTTCTCTAAATGGGAAATAGAGGCTTCTATTCTCCTTTAATCATCGGAACATGGAATGCACGAAGTATGAATCTAGGAAAATTGGAAGTTGTCAAAAAGGAAATGGAACGCA
>NW_006928854.1:0-568 GCF_000298275.1 Orycteropus afer afer
TGTCTGCCAACCCTATATATGTTCTTGCATACCCACCCCATTTCATAGACACCTAATCATTCAGCCTGCCCACCCATCTATCCACCCATATACCCATGTTTGCCTTCACTGACAACGCAGTGCTGTATGTGCAAAAGCATTCATATTTGTTGTCTGTACTTCCCATGTACCTCTCTATGTCTTTCTCATCCTCAGTGCTGCCATATTGGTCACTCCCATTTGGCACATTGCCCTTCTCTTCACCCAAATCAATACTTATCTCTATCTATCTAACAGCCTTCCCTCCTCTTCCCTCCCACCACTGGTAACCAACAAAGAAAATTTCCTTCTATAGATAAACCTTTCATTAACTTTTACAATAATGGACTAATATAATATTTGTCTTCTTATGATTGACTTATTTCACTCAGCATAATGTAACAGTCCATTCTATCTTGCAACTCTCTTATCTTCCTCATCATTTAGAAGTTCTGTAACTACACAGTCTTTTCCCTCTTTGTTTGCAGTTGTCCTCACTTGCCAATTGATGTCTCTGGTTCCCTGTTTACAATCTTGTAAGCTCATTTTA
>NW_006928854.1:2969-6359 GCF_000298275.1 Orycteropus afer afer
AAATTTAAAAAAAATTTGGAAAAATGCAAAAAGAAAATCAAGGAACAAGGTTAACCATTAGTAAAAAGGAGGAAAAAAAAAAAACTATAATTAAAAAAAAAAAATCAACCAGGCACAAGGAAAAGAAAAAATGCTGAAAACTGGGACCTGGGAAGGGGAAGATTAAGAATAATAATAAAAAGGACAAAAGTATTAATAATATTAGTTGTTTGAAAACAGACAAATACAAGAAAACTAATCACCAGAAAAAAGAATGTGAAAAAGGAAAAAAATACAAATAAAAATTAAAAAAGAGAAAAAAAAAAAATCAGTGGAGGACAGGGCAGGACACCAAGGCTCCATCTGAGCACACAGACTGTGATGGAGTTCCTGTGGACCCAGAAGGTAGGTGGGAATGGGGGATGGTCACACCTCTGTTCACGAAGCGGGTGTGGAGTATAAGAGTAACAAGAGGAATGTCGTTCCTTGTCAGTCTTGCAGATCCCAAGTGTCCTTGGAGTTGCTGGAAAGCAGAACATGTTCTTAAGCCCCAGGAATCTGTGAGAGTGCTGTGTCTTTAAATATCCAAAATAGTCAAGCTGCTTTTTAAACCTTCAAAATGGTGGCACCCTCTAGATCAGCAAAAGTCCACAGCTAAGCCTACCTTTCTCTTCACCTTCTCCATTTGTTCCTCAGCCACCGTGCACAGTCCTCCATGCCGTCCCTGGTTAACAGGGTAATTTTTAGGTTAATTCTTAGGTCCTTCCATGACTCAGGAATCTCCAAGCTGTCTGTGCCATCAGGATCACTCAGGATCGCTGCCAGACTGCAGCTCCATCTGTGTCCTTTTTTGATATTTTCACGCAAATTCTTCTGCTAGTTGGGGTTTAGTCCACTTCTATATTCTTCCCTTCAAGGCTCAAGGGTCCAGGATTATCTTCTGTGTCCATGTTAACTGGTTTCCCTTTTCTTTGTTGAAGAGGGTCTGTGCAGTCTTTCTGCCCAGTCCACTATCTTGCCACTCCAGGAAACCTCTGACATCCTTTTTTGTCTTTTCTTCCTTTTTCCTCTTTTTAATGACTTCTTGCTTTCTTCATGGATGATGTTCTTGGTGTCATCCCATAATTCTTCTGATTTTCTGTCATTGGTGTTCAATGCATCAAATCTATTCTTTAGATGGTCTCTAAATTCAGGAGGGAGATATTCAAGGTCATATTTTGGCTCTTGTGGATTTGTTTTAATTGTCTTCAACTTTATATGAGTAGTTCCACAACCAGCTCCTGGTCTTGTTTTAGCTAAAGTTATTGAGCTTTTTCATCACCTCTTGCCACAGATGTAATTAGTCTGATTCCTGTTACTCCATATGGTGAAGTCTACATTTGTTGTTGAAAAAAGGTATTTGCAATGAATAAGTCATTGGTCTTGCAAAATTCTATCATGCAATCTCCAGTGTTATTTCTGTCACCAAAGCCAAATTTTCCAACTACTGATGATTTCCAACATTTACATTCCAGTCATCAGTGATAATTAACACATCCTGATTGCATGTTCAATCAATTTCAGTCTGCAGAAGTTGATAAAATTCTTCAGTTTCCTCATCTTTGGCTTTGGTGTTTGGGGGGTAAATTTGAATAATAATCGTATTAATGGGTCTTCCTTGTAGGCGTATGAATATTACCCTATCACTGACAGCATTGTACTTCAGGACAGTTCTTGAAACATCCTTTGTAATGATGAATGTCACATCATTCCTCTTCAAACTATCATTCCCAGCATAGTAGATCATATGGTTGTCTGATTCAAAATGGCCAAAACTGGTCCATTTCAGCTTACTAATGCCTAGGATATCAATTTTTATGTGTTCCACTTCATTTTTACAACTTCCAATTTTCCTAGATTCAAATTTCATATATTCCATGTTCTGATTATTAATGGATATTTGCAGCTGTTTTCCTCAAATTGAGTCCTGCCGTGTCATCAAATAGAGGCCCTGAGAACTTTAGTTTATCCATATCATTAAGATGAGTTCTACTCTAAGGAGGCAACTCTTTCCCAGTTGTGTCTTGAGTGTCTTGTGACCTAAGGGGTTGATCTTCCTTCACTGTGTTGGACAATGTTTCCCAGCTATTTATAAAGTTGCCTAGAGATGTATCAGACAGTGTTTCTCTGCTATTCATAAGGTTTTCCCTGGCCAATACTTTGAGAAGTGGATGGCCTCTTCTTCCTAGTCTGTCTCATTCTGCAAGCTACATTGAAACTTGTGCAGCATGTGCAACCCTGCTTGGATTTGAAACAATGGTGGCACAGCATCAATTCTCACAGCAACATGCAAGCCACCACAGTAGGAAAAACTGACAGACAAGTTTGTTTCCCTTAGCTGTTTTATATCTCTCCACCCTTCCCATACCTGGATCCTATGGCTCTTCCCACATTCTTGCCTCATGGGCTGGGCCTTGTCTCCCTCCCCTTACCTGGATTCCACGGCTCTGTCTCATCCCTGGCTTTTCCCCACTTCCTGACTCTTACATGAGACAATTAAAAGTACCTTACACTGGATATTTTCATGTTCCTAGGTATTAGTGAGCTGAAAAGGACTAATATTGGCCATTATGAATAGGACAATGTTATGTTGTCCTATGCTGGGAACAACAAAATGGAATAGGAATGGCATCACATTCATTATTAAAAAGAACTTTTCCATATACATACTGAAGTAAAATGTTCTCAGAGGTAGGCTACTATCCATACATCTACAATGAAGATAATTATTCAAATTTATACATCAATCACTAAAGCCAAATATGAGGAAACTAAAGATTTTTATCAACTTCTGCAGTCTGAAATTGATCAAAAATGAAATAATGATATATTGATAATTACTGGTGATTGGAATGAGAAAATTAGAAACAAAAAAGAAGTATTGGTAGTTGCAAAATATAGTCTTCATGATAGAAATGACACCAGAGATCACATGATAGAGTTTTGCATGACCAAGTACTTAGTTATTGCAAACACTATTTTTCCATCAGCATGAACTGTAACTTTGCACATGAATATTACTGGATGGAATATGCAGCAGTAAAATTGACTACATCTGTGGAATAAGACAATGGAGAAGTTCAGTATCATTAGTTAGAACAAGGCCAGGGGCTGACTGTGGAAAAGAGAATTTCTCATATTGTTGTTATTAGGTGCTGTCAAGTCAGCTCCAACTCATAGAGACCCTTTGTACAATGAAATAAAACACTGCACAGTCTTGTGCCATCCTCACAGTCCTTGCTATACTTGAGCATATCATTGCACCCACTGTATCATTCCATCTTGCTGTTTTTCACTATTGTACCAAGCATGATATCCTTCTTTAAGGAATGATCCCTTCTGAAAACATGACCAAAGTAGATGAGATGATGT
>NW_006928855.1:0-983 GCF_000298275.1 Orycteropus afer afer
AAAGTGTATGTGAACTGCTGTATGGAAAGTGAATTTGCTCTGTAAATTTTCACCCAAATCACAATTTAAAAGAAAAGAATGTCCAGGTACATAGTAGAGCTGACAAGGGACAATGTTGTGGTGACATCTTGGCCACAGCCAGCTACCCAGAGGGAAAAAGTATTTAGAACTGTGGCCTCGGGACTGTGGTTCCAGGGGACATCGAGCTCAATTGGCATAACATACTACACAAAACATTGTTCCATATCCTTCTTTGGTGAGTAGCAACCAGGATCTTAAAAGCTTGCAAGCAGCCATCTAGATGCAGCAATAGGTCTCTCCTCGTCCAGAGCAAAGATGACTTAAGAAAACCAAAGACACATGGAAACAATTAGTCTAAGGGATTGGTACATCATGCGATCCTCAGTCAATATGACCATGTGACCAGAAGAACTAGATAGTACCTGGCTACCTCTGTTAACCACTCAGAGGGGAATCTGTGGATAGAGCCAGGGAGATCCTGAATAGAGTGGGAGAACAATGTGGAACAAAACTCAAAATCACACAAAAAAAGAGACCAGGTTTGCTCATCTGATAGAGTCTGTTGAAACCCCTGAGACTATGGCCCCTAGCTGCCCTTCAAGTCTGGAATTGAACTCACTCCTGTGGCTTCCAGCCAAATAAAAGACTGGCATATGGGCTGAACATTTACATCAGGTTGATACGCTCCTTGGAGAGATCAATCATGGGAGAATAGAAGGGCAGTATATGTACAGGGAGATAGCTGGGGGGAGAGGGGGAGGAGTGCATGAGAGGGAAGGACACAGGGAAGAGGTAACTGTGGGGAGGAAGTGGGAAGAGAGCTGTTACATTGTGGGCAATTGCAATCAATGTCATGAGACAAAATGTGCATAAACTGCTGTATGGAAAATGAACTTGCTCTGTAAACTTTCACCCAAATCACAATAAAAATTAAAATATATATATATATATATATATATATA
>NW_006928855.1:1083-2309 GCF_000298275.1 Orycteropus afer afer
GAACTTGCTCTGTAAACTTTCACCCAAATCACAATAAAAATTAAAATATATATATATATATATATATATATATATATATATATATATATATATATATATACACATAAAACTCAACTGATTCTCCATCTGTATCAATAATGATTAGGATAATAATATGAATAAAAATAGTTAACTTTGATAGTTTACTTTGTATCTAGGTACTGTTCTAAGTATCTTATGAATCGTTAATTCATTTAATTCTTAGAACAACCCATTGAGGTTGAGATTGCTTCCATTTTACAGATGAGGAAACTGAGGCATAGAACTGTTCAGTAATCTGCCTGAGGTCCAACAGCTAACATGTGGAGAGCTAGGATTTGAACATAGGGAGCCTGGTCTGACCTCTTCTCTCTCTGTCTCTCTAAAGTGAAGAATACTCTCAGTAGAATTGCAGGGTGGTGAATCTCAGCTCTCCACCTCTAAGTAGATAGCTCCTCTCACATAAAGGTAGTATCTGGGCCTTGGAGGTGTCCACATGGCTTTCCTCTCTTCTCCATTGTTCTGGAAGCCCAAGGTTTTCAGATACTCCACTCAGGATTTTTGCAGGGCCCAGAGGAGCACATGGACAGGGGCCTAAGGGCAAGCAAAGTCAGAGCTGCAGAGCCTTTAGACACACCCTGTTGCTAATGCAGGCAATCTCTCTGCCTTGCCCACTCATCCAGGCCAGGCTTATTGTTTGACAGGAGAAGACAGTGGCCCTGTGTATTATTGAGCTTCAAGTCACACTGACAAGTCCCAAAATGTGTTTGCTGTAAAGGAAGTCTGTCCTGAGAATATTTCAGGAACCCTCCTCTCAGACCCCCAGACCTGGCTCTTCAAAGCTAAAACTCCATCTAATAAGATGCCAAACCACAAGGAGGTTCTCACTTAAGTAGATGCCCAGTGTTAGGATGGGTTTCCTGTTTTATTTCCAGTTGCCATCCAGTCAATTCCAACTCATGGCAATACCATGAGTGTCAGAGTAGAACTATGCCCTATAGGGTTTTCTTACATTTTTTCTCTATAGGATTTTAATGACTCATGTTTCAGAAGCAGTTATTTTGGAGGTAGTAAGCAGCTGAGCCCATTAACCAGTTGTACCACCCAGGGAGACTGGGTCTCCGGGAGCAAGGTAAGCATGGGCGGGCTGGTGCTTACTCACTGATCTGCACTGAACACTTTCCCTTGTTACCCTCCCGAGAGGGACC
>NW_006928855.1:4285-4786 GCF_000298275.1 Orycteropus afer afer
GTCTCACCTATTTTGGTCATGTTGTAAGAAGGGACCATTCCCTGGAGAAGGATGTCATGCTTGGTAGGGAGGAGGGCCGAAGAAGGAGGGGGAGGCCTTCAAGGAGATGGATTAATACGGTGGCTGCGATGATGGGCTCAAGCATAGCAGGGATTGTGGGGCTGGCGCGGGATTGGGCAGTGTTTTGTTCTGCTGTGCATGGGGTCACTATGAGTTGGAAACGACTCGACGGCACTTAACAACAACAACCACAACAACCACCCAGGAGCTCCAGGGTGGACGTCAGGGCTGGCTTAATCCAGGGGCTCTGGCCTTGTCTCGCAGTGATTTTCTCTCTTGTGTCTCAGTGATTCTCTCTGCCCACTCCTCCCCTAACTGTATCAGTTTCAGCCTCAGTCAAAATGGTGGCAGCAGGCCCAAGCCTTACATCCACATGCCAAGATGTCCAGAGAAAAGGAAGGTGTTTCTTTCTCTGGCTCGCTCTTTTTTTTTTTTTTTTTT
>NW_006928856.1:0-3610 GCF_000298275.1 Orycteropus afer afer
GGATTATTTGCTCAGCATACAGATTGAATAAGTATGGTGAAAGGATACAACCCTGACAAACACCCTTCCTGATTTTAAACCATGCAGTATCTCCTTGCTCTTTTCGAATGACAGCCTCCTTGCTATGTACAGGTTCCTCATGAGCACAATTAAGTGCTCTGGAATTCCCATTCTTCTCAACGTTATCCGTAATTTGTTATGATCCACACAACTGAATGCCTTTCCAGTCAATAAAACACAAGCAAATGTCTTTCTGGTATTCTTTGTTTTCAGCCAAGATCCATCTGACATCAGCAATGATATTCCTCATTCCACATCCTCTTTTGAATTCAGCTTGCATTTCTGGAAGTTCCCTATATTGCTGCAACCACTTTTGAATTATTTTCAGTAAGATTTTACTTGCATGTGATATTAATGATACTGCTTGATAATTTCCACATTCTGTGGGGTCACCTTTCTTTGGAATGGGTACAAACATGGATCTCTTCCAGTCAGTTGGACAGGTAGCTGTTTTCCAAATCTCTTGGTATAGCCAAGTGAGTGCCTCCAGTGGGGCATCCATTTGTTGAAACATCTCAGAATGTATTCTGTCAATTCCTGGAGCCTTGTTTTTCACCAATTCCTTCAGTGTAGCTTTGACTTCTTCCTACAATACCATTGGTTCTTGATTATATGCCACCTCCTGAAATGGATGAACATTGACCAATTCTTTTTGGTACAGTGACTCTGTATATTTCTTCCATCTTCTTTTGATGCTTCCTGCATCATTCAATATTTTTCCCATAGAATCTTTCAATATTGCAACTTGAGACTTGAATTTTTTCTTCAGTTCTTTCAGCTTGAGAAATGCCAAGCATGTTCTTTCCTTTTGGTTTTCTAACTCCAGGTCTTTGTACATTTCATTATAATAATTGACTTTGTCTTCTCGAGCTGCTCTTTGAAATCTTCTGTTCAGCACTTTTGTCTTGTCATTTCTTCCACTTGCTTTAGCTACTCTCCATTCTAGAGCAAGTTTCAGAGTCTCTTCGGACATCCATTTCTATCTTTTCTTCCTTTCGTGTCATTTTAATGACCTTTTCCTTTCTTCATGTATGATGTTCTTGATGTCATCCCACAGTTCCTCTGGTTTTCATTCATTAGTGTTCAACGCATGAAATCTATTCTTTAAATGGTCTCTAAATTCAAATGGGATATAATCAGGATCATATTTTGGCTCTCATGGACATGTTTTTGCTGTCTTCAGCTTCAATTTTAACTTACATATGAGCAGTTGATGGTCTGTTCCACAATCAGCTCCTCGCCTTGTTTTGGCTGAAGATATTGAGCTTCTCCATCACCTCTTTCCACAGATATAGTCAATCTGATTCCTGTGTATTTCATCTTGTGAAGTCCACGTATATAGACACCATCTATGTTGTTGAGAAAAAAAGGTATTTCCAATGAATAAGTCATTGTCCTGCAAAATTCTATCATGCAATCTCCAGCATCATTTCTATCACCAAGGCTATATTTTCCAACTACTGGTGATTCTTCTTTGTTTCCAACTTTTAAATTACAATCACCAGTAATAATCAACGTATATTGATTGCCTGTTTAGGCAATTTCAGACTGCAGAAGTTGGTAAACATCTTCGATTTCCTCATCTTTGACTTTGATGGTTGGTGCATAAATTTGAATAATAGTTGTATTAACAGGTCTTCCTTGTAGGTGTATGGATATTATCCTATCACTGACATCATTGTACCTCAGGATAGGTCGTGAAGCATTCTTTGTAACAATGAATGCCACACCATTCCTCTTCAGTTTGTCATTCCTGCCATAGATCATAAGGTTATCTGATTCAAAATGGCTAAAACCAGTCCATTTCAGCTCACTAATGTCTAAAACTCCTCGGAAGGAAGGTTGGGCAACCCTACTTCTGTAGTCATACTGCCTCGGAAACCCAAGGAGGGGTCGCTATGAGTCGGGTTTGACTTGACGGCACATAACAACAACAATGTCTAAGATACTGATCTTATGATTTCCCTTTCATTTTTGACAACTTACAATTTTCCTAGATTTATACTCTGTACATTCCACATTCTGATTATTAATGGATGTTTGCAGCTCTTTTGAGTTGCACTACACCAGCAAATGGAGGTCCCAAAAGCCTTACTCCATCCACATCATTAAGGTTGACTCTACTTTAAGGAGGCAGCCCTTCCCCAGTCATATTTTGAGTGCCTTCCAATCTGAGGGGCTCATCATATGGCACTATATTGGACAATATTTCAGGGCTATTCATAAAGTTTTCCAATAATATATCAGACAATGTTTCACTGTTATTAATAAGGTTTTCACTGGTCAATTCTTTGAAAAGTGGATGGCCTCTTCCTTCTTCTGAGTCTGGAAGCTCTCCTGAAACCTATCCACCACGGGTGACCCTGCTGGTATTTGAAACACTGGTGGCATAATCTCCAGGCTCACAGCAACATGCAAGCCACCAAAGTATGACAAACTGACAGACAAGTGGTGTCCTTGTCGTGTGGGACCATGCAAATAATGTATATGGAACCCTAACATAGGGATTGTTCAGTTTTGTCATCCCACTAGATGTAAAATGAGCCATCCCAGAGGTGGAAAGAGAGGACCTGATTACCACCAAGAAGAATAAATGGGAGCAGAGTGCATGCTTTGAACCCAGGCTCCCTGCACTTGGAACTTCTTGAGATCCATGAGACAGAGAGCTGTAACACTGGAGAGGTGATAGGAAAGCAGTGGTGGCAGAGAAGTAGCAGCAGCAAAACTGGGAGACTGGCAGGCAATGGCATGGTGGCCTTCCTGGCCCATGGAGCAAGAGAGCTGAGTGCCTTTGGGCAGGAGGCTTGCTTGCAGAGTTGGATGCCTCCAGGCACTTGATGGAGCTGTTTGCTGATCCACGGAGCTGGAGCTGAGTGCCTTTGGCCTAGGCTTGCTTGCAGAGTGGAATACCTCTCAGAACTTACTGGCTGTTGATCTTGATTCCCTTCTCCCCTTGTGATGTTAGAGGAGATTAGACACCTCTCCCATTCCACTTTTACAATGCTATTCACAATGTGGTCTGAAACAAGTCTGAAACTCAGAATGTGCATTTTAACAAGATTCCTAAATGATCTGTCTGCACATTAAAGTTCACATGATTACTCTGGTTGATTTGTGTCCACATTGATGTTTGCATGACCACTTCGAAAATTTTCTAGATTTATCAAGTTACCAAAAGTATGTTTTAAGGAATAGTTTTCTTGAATATATGCAATTAATATGTTCAATAACTGCATTCTTCTTAACAGCAATTTCTTTTTTAAAAAATTTATTGTGATTTGGGTGAAAGTTTACAAAGCAAATTCACTTTCCATACAGCAGCTCACATACAATTTGTCTCATGACATTGACTGCAGTTTCCCACATTGCAACAGCTCCCTTCTCACTTCCTCCTCATAGTGACCTCTTCCCTGTGTCCTTCTCTCCCATGCATCCAGGCCCCCCAAACTGTCTTCCAATGCATGTTGTTGTTGTTATGTGCCGTCGAGTCGGCCCCGACTCATAGCGACCCCTCCTTGGGTTTCCGAGGCAGTATCACTACGGAAGTAGG
>NW_006928856.1:3758-5682 GCF_000298275.1 Orycteropus afer afer
CTGGAAGCCACAGGAGTGGGTTCAATTCCAGACCTGAAGGATAGCTAGGGGTCATACTCTCAGGGGTTCCACCAGGCTCTGTCAGACCAGCAAACCTGACCCCTCCCTTTTTTATGATTTTGAGTTTTATTCCACACTGCTTGACACGGTGGCTGCAATGATGGGCTCAAGTATAGCAGGGATTGTGGGGCTGGCAAGGGATCGGGCAGTGTTTCGTTCTGCTGTGCCTGGGGTTGCTATGAGTCAGAAATGACTCGACGGCACTTAACAACAACAACAACTCCCACTCCATCCAGGATCTCCTCCGAGTGGTTGGCAATGGTAGCTGAATACCATCTAGTTCTTCTGGTCTCATAGTCGTATAGGCTGAGGATCGCATGGTGTACCAGTTGCTTGGACTAATTGTTTCCATACATCTTTAGTTTTCTTCATTCTTCTTTGCTCTGGATGAGGAGTGACCAATCATTCCATCTAGATGGCCACTGGTAAGCTTTTAAGATTCCAGTTGCAACTTGCCAAAGTAGGATGTGGGACAATGTTTTTGTGTAGTATGTTATGCCAATTGAGCTTGATGTCCCCTGCAACAATGGTCCCAAGCCCACCGATCCAACTACTCGTACCCTCTGGGTAGCTGGCTGTGGCCAAGAAGTGACTACAACCTTATCTGTTGTCAGCTCCACTATATACCTTGGAATTTTTACAGAACATACAATACACTTGGAGAAACATTGTCAGCCAACCCTATACATGGTCTTGGGCACACTCCCCCCTGCATAGACATACCTAAGTTTAGCCTGTCCACCCATCTATCCACCTGTAGATCAATGTTTTCATTCATTGACAACACAGTACTGTATGTGCAAAAGAGTTCACCTTTGTTGTCTGTACCTCCCATGCACCTCTCTATGTCTTCCTCTTCCTCAATGCCACTATGTTTATAACTCACATTTGGTACATTGCCCTTCTCTTCACCCAAATCAATACTTGTCTCTACTGATCTAACAGTGTTCCCTCCCCTCCTCTCCCACCCCTGGTAACCAACAAAGAAAATTTCCTTCCATATATAATAAACCTTTCCTTCACTTTTTACAAATACAGACTAATACACTATTTGTCCTTCTGTGATTGACTTATTTCACTCAGCATAATGTCCTCCAAGTTCATCCATGTTATGTGGTGTTTTGCAGATTCTGGGTTACTCTTTAGGATTGCGTAGTATTCCATTGTATGTATGTACCATAGTTTGGTTATCCATTCCTCAGTTGATGGACACCTAGGTTATTCCCATCTTTTGGCTGTTGTCAATAGTGCTGCGATGAACATGGGTGTGCATATGTCTGTTCTTGTCATGGCTCTCACTTCTTTAGGATATATACCTAGTAATGGAATGGCTCAGTCAAATGATATTTCTAATTCCAGCTTTTTAAGGAATTGCCATACTGCTTTCCACAGTGTTTCTATCATTTGACAGTCCCATCAGCAATGTATGAGAGTCCCAATCTCTCCACATCTTCACCAGCATTTGTTATTTTCTTTCTCCTTGAACTTTGCTACTAGTGCTGGGGCAAGATGTTATCTCATTGTTGTTTTGATTTGCATCTCTCTAATAGCTAATGATCGTGAGCATTTCTTCATATGTTTGTTGAATACCTGAATATCCTCTTTGGTGAAGTGTCTATTCATGTCTTCTGCCCATTTTTCAATTGGATTACTTGTCTTTTTGTTGTTGAGGTGTTGGGGTTTTCTATAAATTTTAGAGATAAGTCCCTTGTCAGATATGTCATTGCCAAATATTTTTTCCCAATCTGTAGGCTCTATTTTGATTCTTTTGGAGAAGTCTTTGGAAGCACATAAAAATTTAATTTTTAGAAGGTCCCAATCATCTAGTTTCTCTTCTGCTGTTTGTGCATTTTGACTTATGCTT
>NW_006928857.1:0-2950 GCF_000298275.1 Orycteropus afer afer
GAACAAGCTAAACAATTAGGTATGTCTAAATGGGGAGTGTATCCAAGATCATACATAGGGTTGGCAGATGAAAAAAAAAAGAAGACAAAGTCAATTATTATATTGAAATGTGCAAAGACTCGGAATCAGAAAAACAAAGGGGAAGAATTTGCTCAGCATTTCTCAAGCTGAAAGAATTACAGAAAAATTGTTGAAAGATTATTTGTACAAGATATTGAATGATGCAGGAAACATCAAAAGAAGATGGAAGGAAAACACAGAGTCACTGTAATAATAATAATAACAATAACAATAATAATAATAAAACTAATTGGACAATGTTCAACTATTTCTGGAAGGGGTATATGATCAGTAACAATGGTACTGAAGAAAGAAGTTGAAGCTGAACTGAAAGAATTGTTGAGAAACAAGGCTCCAGTAATTGATGGAATACTAATTGAGATATTTCAACAAATGGATGTCACACTGGAAGTCAAGTAATTTGGAAGACAGCTACCTGACCAACTGACTAGAAGTGGTCCTTATTTGTACCCATTCCAAAGAAAGTTGTTCCCACAGAATGTGGGCATTATCAAACCATATCATTGATATTACACACAAGTAAAATTTTGCTGAAGATAATTCAAAAATATTTAGAGCAATATGTTGACAAAGAACTTCCAGAAATGCAAGTTGGACTCAGAAGAGGACATAGAATGAGGGATATCATTGCTGATGTCAGATGGATCTTGCTTGAAAGCAAATACCAAAAAGATGTTTACTTGTGTTGTATTGACTATGCAAATGCATTTGACTGTGTGGATCAAGACGATTAATGGATAAAATTGTGAACAATTAGGAATCCAGAACACTTAATTGTGCTCATGCAGAAACTGTACATAGACCAGCAGGCTGTTGTTCAAAGAGAACAATGGGATACTGCATGTTTTAAAGTAAGGAAGTGTGCCAGGGTTGTATCCTTTCACTGTATTTATTCAATATGTATGCTGAACAAATAATCTGAGAAGCTGGACTATCAGAAGAAAGTAGCATCAGGATTGAATACACTGATGATACAACTTTGCTGGCTGAAAGTGAAGATGACTTGAGGCACTTACTGATGAAGGTTAAAGATTACAACCTACAGTATGGATTTAGAGAACATAAAAAAAAAAAAAAAACAACTTCACAACTGGATCAGTAAGCAGCATCATGATAAATGGAGAAAAGACTAAAGTGGTCAAAGGTTGATTTTACTTGGATTCATAATCAACACTCATTGAAGCAGCAGTCAAGAAATCAGACATTGTATTGCACTGGGCAAATCTGCTGCAAAAGACCTCTTTAACGTGTTGAACAGCAAAGATGTCTCTTTGAAGACTAAGGTGTGCCTAAACCAAGCTATGTTACTTTTCAGTCGCCTCATATGCATGTGTAAGCTGAACAGTCAATAAGGAAGACCACAAATAAGAAGAGTTGATGCTTTTGAGTTGCAGTGTTGGTGAAGAATATTGAAAGTACCAAGGACTGCCAGAAGAATGAAAAAATCTGTCCGGGAATAAGTGCTGTAAGCATGTTCCACTGAAGAGAGACTGGCCAGACATTGTCTCACCTACTTTGGTCATGTTGTCAGAAGAGACCATTCTCTGGAAAAAGCTATCATCTTTTGTAAAGCAGAAGGTCAGCAAAGTAGGGAAGACCCTCAACAAGATGGATTGACATAGTGACTACAATGATGGGCTCAAGTATAGCAAGAATGGTGAGAATGGCACAGGACAAGGCAGTGTTTCATCGTATTGTACATAGGCTCAGTATGAGTCAGAGCCAACTGGATGGCACCTAACAACAGCTACAAAAATAAAAACCCCTGATTATAAACATTGAGAAGAGTGGATGTTTTTTGGAGCACTGAAACCCTGCTCATCTCTCATTGGTGCATCTCCTCACTGAACCTGTCTTTTCCTTTAACTTTTCATTTTTGGGGTAACAATTGAAGTTTTGCCAACCATTAAACCAATCTTGTGGCTATGAATAGACAATTTCTAGGACAAACAAAAAATTCTAGGACAAAAATCCCTTGGATTCAACTCTTCTCTCACCACAGCAGGGGAACTTAGCAAAAATCTCCTGCCTTTGAATCCACTCCTTTGTTGTGAACACTATGTTTATATCTGAACAGTTATGGATGTCATTTCCTTGGTAAGGTACTCTTTCACATTGCTGTTTGGGGAATTGTGCTCTCAAGTGTTCTGTTCTTTTCTTTCACTTTATTGAATTTCTGTTTGGTGCTCAGAGTTTTCTCATTGGTGTTATCTGAATATTTTCTTGGACTATTTTTTATGGATGTCAAACCAAGCTCAATAAAAGATGTCTGATTTGATCCAGGGAAGCTTTAGAAAATATTTATTTTGGTTTGGATGCAAGGGTTACTCTTCCAGGTTTTGGGGTAGAGTTTACTTGTGTACTTGGCCCAGGGTTTGCACAGGCAGCCTGGATCTGGATCTGAGAGAGATCTACATTATTTTAACATGAGCCAATGTTACTGAACAGCTTGGAATTGCATAGCAACTTTTGTATGTGTTGCTTTGTTTTGTGTGCTGCTGTCTGAAGAGTGTCATGCTACTGTTGATAATCAAAAAATCCCAAGATAGGACAGAAATGTAGACCCTATATGCCTGTGTTTGAACAGGCTCCAGAGATGCAATGAATGTGTGATTCTCATCCAAGATGACGTCCCCTTGGAATAAATTTGCAGTTCCCTAGAAAGGTAGCTAGATTTTAGTTTGAAGACATTAGTTTTGACTGCCTCACCTCCAAGAAAAACTGCTTCTTGTGCCTGTCTTATGAATTGGGCTTTCAGTAGCCACTCTGAGAAACTTTGACAGAAATTAGTTCATTTGAAAGATACACTGAAAAAAAGGAGAGATGGTTTATTTTGATTGGTATAAGGAGGCTTCAAAAACATTATATA
>NW_006928857.1:3085-5501 GCF_000298275.1 Orycteropus afer afer
GGACCCGACTCATAGCAATCCCTCCTTGGGTTTCCGAGGTGGTATCACTATGGAAGTAGATTGCCCAACCTTCCTTCCAAGGAGTGGCTGATGGGTGTGAACCACCAGCCTTCTGGTTAGCAGTCAAATGTGTTAGGCACTATGCCACAGGAGCTCCCATTAGATTATGGTATTTTTTCAAAGAACTTTATTCTGATTGATTTAATGATAAACAAGAACTTATGTGAATATATGGTAAAGTAGATGGTCATTGAGAAAGAGGTAGGCCATCAATGAGATGGACTGATACAGTGGCTGCAAGAATGGACTGAAGCATAAGAATGATTGTTAGGATGGTGCAGGACCAGGCAGTGTTTCCTTCTGTTGTGTATTGGATCACTATGAGTCAGACTGACTGACTCCAACCTAAAATAACAATATTCCCCAGAATTAGTAAAAGTGAATTTGTTCTGACAAAGGTTTTTAAGTTTTGTTCCATGTCAACTTTAAAAGAAAATCTTCCTAAGTAACTTAGCTTAGATATTATATGAAATATGTTTTATTTAAGAAATAAATTAGTAATTTTGTCCTGAAAAAAAGAAAAGAAAACTAGTTTGTGAAAATTTATAGTACCTTTGTCTTTCAAAAGGAGCTCTGGAAGTGTAGTGCCTAAGGTGCTTGACTGCTAACCAGAAGGTTGGTGGATCAAACTCACCAGCCACTCCTCTATATAGCTAGGCCAGCCTTAACATATATAAGGGAACTAAGATTGAATAAATACTTCTTGACTATGAGGCAGGAAATGATTCGGGCAGACTCTGGCCTCTATGGCCCCACCCTTAGCTTGCACTTTACTTATATAGATCCAAGAGAGCCCTTTAAGAAAGGAAACTTTTCAACAAGGTAAATTAAAACAAATATTAGAATCAAAGTAAAAAAATCTACCCTCCTCCTCAGTTTTCACTGTAATGGAATTACTTTTCATAAAAGTTATGATATTTGTTAGAGATTGAGACTATGGAGTAGAAACTGCATCAGAAGAATACAAATGTGCACATGTTCATGTGCTTCTGCTATGTTTTTAAAGGAGAAAGGATCAGTTTTCCCAAAAGCAAAGTTTTGTTTTTTTTTTTTAATTTGTTTATTTTAGTCTCAGAATGTCATTGATTCTTCAAATGTTGAGGACATAATGAAGCATGTGAGCGTATTGACAGGAAGGATAATTACACACATTAACATATCAGAATTTAAAATTCAGAAATGTTTAAATAAAATGCTTTTTTATTAAATCATCTGGTAAGAGCAACCGTGAATGTATTTTCTGTTGATAGCCTCTTGATGATATTCTGAAATTAGCCTCACTATATGAATATAAAATAATTGCTCAGCATAAACTGTATGTTCAAATTCTGGTGAGTTTTGATTATTTTTTAACAATACACCTAAATAAATAAGGAAAAAGAAAGAAAGGTAGCTGTTAAACATATTGCTCAAGAGAGTTGCGGTAAGATGGTGGACTAGGCAGAAAGACTGCACAGACCCCCTTCAACAAAAAAAGGGAAATCAATTAGCATAGACACAGAAGATAATCCTGGACCCCTGAGCCTTGAAGAGAAGGATATAGAAGTGGACTAAACTCCAACTAGCAGAAGAATTTGCGTGAAAATACCAAAAAAGGAGACATACGGAGCTGCGGTCTGACAGTGATCTTGAGCGATCTTGACAGCACAGACAGCTTGGAGATTCCTGAGTGGTGGTAGGACCCAAGAATTAACCTAAAAATCAGTCCTGCTAGCCAGGGACTGCACAGAGGACTGTGCACGGTGGCTGGGGAATAAATGGAAAAAGTGAAGAGAAAGGTGGGCTGAGCTGTGGACTTTTGCTGATCTGGAGGGTGCCACCATTTTGAATGACAAGCGGCTTGACAATTTTGGATATTTAAAGAGATGGTGCTCTCTGAGATTCCAGGGGCTTAAGAAGAGGTTCGGCTTTCCAGCAACTCCAAGCATACTCCGGACCTGGAAGAGTGAAAAGGTACCACATTCCTCTTTTTACGCTTATACCACATGCCTGCTTGGTGAATGGAGATGTGGCCATTCCCCACTCCCACCAACCTTCTGGGCCCACAAGAACCCATCACAGTCTGTGTGCTCAGGCGAGCCTGGGTGCCCTGTCCTGTCCTCCACCGATTTTTTTTTTTCCTTCTTTTTATTATTTTTTTTCTTTTTCACATTTTTTTTTCTGGTGATAAGTTTGCTTATATAGATTGAATAAGTGTGGAGAAAGAATACAACCCTGACGCACTCCCTTCTTGATTTTAAACCATGTAGTGTCCCCTTGTTCTGTTCAAACGACAGCCTCCTGGTCAAGGTACAGATTCCTCATGAGTACAATCAAGTGCTCAGGGATTCCCATTCTTCTCAATGTTATCCATAAT
>NW_006928858.1:0-480 GCF_000298275.1 Orycteropus afer afer
GTTCTAGATCATATGCCACTTCCTGAAATGGATGAAGATCAACCAGTTCCTTTTGGTACAGTGATTCTGTGTTTTCCTGCCATCTTCTCTTGATGTTTCCTACATCGTTTAATATTTTGCCCATAGAATCTCTCAATACTGCAACTCGAGGCTTAAATCTTTTCTTCAATTCTTTCAGCTTGAGAAATGCTGAGTGCATTCTTCATTTTTGGTTTTCAAACTCCAGATCTTTGCACATTTCATTATACTAATTGGTTTTGTCTGCTTGAGCTGCTCTTTGAAATCTTCTGTTAAGCTCTCTTATCTTGTCATTTTTTCCATTGGCTTTAGCTTCTCTCCACTCAAGGGCAAGTTTCAGAGTCTGTTCTGTCATCCATTTTGGTCTTCTCTTCCTTTTTCATCTTTTTAGTGATCTCTTGTTTTCTCCATGGAAAATGTTCTTGATCTCCTCCCACAATTCTTCTGGTTTTCGGTCATTGG
>NW_006928858.1:4076-5078 GCF_000298275.1 Orycteropus afer afer
ACTATCTTCCATATCTGTGTCAATTGGTTTCTCTTTTCTTTGTTGAAGAGGGTCTGTGTAGCTTATCTATCTATTCTGCTATCTTACCAGAGAGGCAGAATAGAATTTTTAAGCTTTGGGTCCATTTATAGATCCTCAGCCCCTAAGTCGACAGAGGGAAATTATGTTCCCTGGGAGAAGAATCTCTCAACAATAGTAAAAAGACATAAGCTGTCATTAAGCAGGATAACATGGAAAGGAAAATTCCCACATGGATCAGGAACAATTGGGCAGTTGCCTGAACTAACACTAGTTTTATGGGAATCAGTATTGTACGCTGACAAGAACTGGGAAGAGGCTAGACCATTAATGGAATTCTGACCCAAGTCTACTTCCTACTATGCATGGGTGAGCCCCTCTATATGCCATCTTTTCTTTTTTAAAGATAGCAAATACTTCCCAAGAAATACTACTAACCAAACGTACTTCTGCAAGAGAAAGAAAGGCAAAAGTTGTCCATGAGTGATTGTGTAGACAAGAGTTCCAGGTGTCATTTCCTACTCCAACTCCTTTCACCTCTACCCCCAAATTTATACAGACACTTAATCAGAGTGTTCTACACAATAAATTTTGATCTATGATATTGCTTGAATAAAGGGAACCATTGGTCAAAGACTTTAAAAGAAACATTAGATAAGATGCTGCTTAATGTTTATTCCAAATCTGAAATTCAATGGCTGGGTACTTAAAAAATCATCACTTGTAACATCCTGCTGATTTTTTGAAATATGTGACTTATTTTTAAATTAAAAAGTTAGTGAATATCAGGTAAATTAAATGCATGTACTTTAACAACATTTTAAAAGTTAAAATAAATAAATACATTATACTTTAAAGTAAAAAATAAGTTATTTGTTTTCTTCTAAAAATTGATATTTTAAAACAGCTTTGAATCCCTGTTCAACTGTATGGACTGGGCAATTTTCTTGAACTCTTTATTCTTTGATTTTATCATCTTAAAAA
>NW_006928858.1:6383-7350 GCF_000298275.1 Orycteropus afer afer
TGCATTGCCTGGGACATTGTCAGTCCTCATGCCACAGTAAGAGAAAGGTATGGCGAAGTCTGTGGAAGTGACACATATTTCAGTTCTTATTTCACAGGCTAAAACATGGTGCATGCTGCCTTAGATTTTTAGTGCTGCTATAACAGAAATACTATAAGTGCCAGGCTTAATGAAAAGAAATTTATTTTCTCACAGTTAAGAAAGCTAGAAGCCTGAAGGTAGAGTGCTTGCTTAAGGGGAATGTGTCTCTCTGTGAGTGCTGTGGGAAGATCTTTGCCTCTTCCATGTCCTTGATTCCTCAATGATCTTAATGTCTCATCTATCTTGCTATCTGTTGCTTCTGTGTCTAACTTGCTCTTTTTATATCTCTAAAGTGATTGGTTTAAGACATATCCTACACTGGTGCTGTTATTGTTGTTAGGTGCCGGCAAATCAGCTTCCACTCATAGCAACCTGCCCGGCCCCATGCCAGCCCCACAATCCTTCCTCTACCCAAACCCATCATTGCAGCCACTTTGCCAATTCATCTCAAGAAGATGGATCCTACACTGATATGGCCTCATTAACATAACAAAGATCATCCTATTCCCAAGTGTGATTACAGGTTAAAAAAAACTAACCAAACTCACTGCCGTCAAGTTGGTCCCTACTCATAGCGACCCCTTCTTGGGATTCCAAGGTGGTATCTGTACAATAGCAGATTGTCCAATCTTCTTTCCAAGGAGTGGCTGGTGGGTGTGAACCACCAGCCTTCTGGTTAGCGGTCAAATGCCTTAGGCGGTATGCCACTGGAGCTCCCATGTTGACAGGTTAGGATTTACAATATTTGTTTTAAGGGGACACAATTTAATCTGTAACACATGGTAAGCCTGAGTTCAACACAGTGGGAGGTGTAATCTTCCACTAGCTGGCTCTCAGCAAACACCTTTTGCAATGCTCATCACAAAAAGAGATAGCTATAGCCTTG
>NW_006928859.1:0-1128 GCF_000298275.1 Orycteropus afer afer
TCTGATACCCAGTCAAAGATAATCAGGCATACAAAAGAGCAGGAATATATGGCCATATGGGGATAAATCAATTAATAGTAAACAACCAAGAGATAAAAAGTAATAATAATAATAACCAGAGACATTAAAACGGCTATGATTGTATCCTGTATGTTCAAAAAGTTAAATAAAGATGGGAAAAATATAAAAAGACCTACATCATACTTCTAGAAGCAGAAATTACAATGTCTGAGATGAATGATATATTAGATGAGATTGTCAACAGATTAAACGTTACAACAGAAAAGATTAATGAACTCAAAGAGAAAACAATAGAAATTGTTCATAATGAAACACAGAGGAACAGAACATTCAAAACAAAAGAAAGTGGCATCAGTCTACTGCAGAAAACATTCAAGCAGCCTAATATATAAAGAGCTTTGGTAGTGTAGTACCTAAAGCACTTGACTGCTGACCAGAAGGCTGGCGGTTCAAACCCACCAGCGATTCCTCAGAAGGAAGATGGGGCCATTTACTTCCATAGTGATACTGTCTCGGAAACCCAAGGAGGGGTCGCTATGAGTCGGGTCCGACTTCAACTGAACAGAACAACAAACAACAACAATATATAAAGAATTGCAAATCTCAAAGGCAATGTTTTCTAAGTTTTTATTGTGATGTGAGTGAAAGTTTATAGAGAAGACTGGTTTTCCATTAACAATTCATACATATTTTGTTTCATTACTTTGAAAGATAATTTTAAAACTTTAATTTCTTTAAAAGATAATTGGCTGTTTGATTAATGATTGCAAACTATTCTGGGCTTAATATATCTCACGGAGAATGTATGACAGCAATAGCATAAAGGCTGGGAGAAATAGAAGCAGAGTATCATAGTCTTACAATGTATGTGAAGTGGCATAATATAATACACTCGAATATAGACTATGTTAGAGATAGAGAAGACAAATTCTAGAGCAATGACCAAAACAACAAAACACATAATTACAGTGAATAAGCCAAGAAAAAAAAAATTGGAATTATAAAAATTGTCACACAAAAATGAAATTTGGAACAGAGATGGAACTAATAGAAAACAAATAGTAAGATGATAGACACAACACTAACAAGATCACTTTACACAAATTT
>NW_006928859.1:2443-3381 GCF_000298275.1 Orycteropus afer afer
TGGAAAAAGATGTATGATGCTAATACTAATCAAAAGAAAGCTGGACTATGTATATGAATGTCAGACAAAGTAAATTTTAGAGCAAAGAATGTTATCTGGGATAAAGGAGGTCAAATACTGAAGATTAAAAGGTCAGCCTATAAGAGAACATAGCATTCATAAGTATTTATGCACCAAGCAACAGAGCTTCAAAATACTGAAGTAAAAACAGATAGAAGTGAATGAAAACTAGACAAGCCCACAATTGTAGTCAGAGATTTAAAAACTCCTCTCTCAGTAATTGATAAGACAAGTAAACAGAAAATAAATAAGTATAAAGATCTGAGCAACACTATCAACCAACTTTACAGACATTGATAGAACACACTATCCCCAAAGGAGAAGATGACAAGACCAATATCAGATAAAGATTCCACAAGAAAAGAAAGCTACAAACCAATATCCACCATGAACACAGACTTAATAATTCTGTTAAAATTACAACAAATCAAATCCAATATCTAAGAAGGATAATTAATGCATCATGCCCAAGTGGGCTTACCTCAGTAATACAAGGCTGGTTTAACATTCAAAACCAGCTTAACTATATCATATATTAAAAACAGAAGAAGCGTATGATCATCTCTATAGATCCCCAAAAGTATTTCACAAAATCCTACATCCATTCCTGATAAAAACTCCCTGCAACCAAGAGTGATTGGAAATTTCCTTTGCCCAATAAAGGACATTTCTGAAAAGCCAGAGCTGAACAGTATTTTTGCAGGCAGTCTGTGGTAAATGAAACACAAAATTGCAAAACGGTGAAAGAACAGTCTTTTCAACAAACGTGCAAGAAAAACTGTGCATCCACAGGGGAAAGAAGACCCTCAAGGCTCCGCTCAGTCCGTCACCCAGGGCTCAGCAAACCAGAGCCCACAGGCCAGATCTGGCCTCTTTCT
>NW_006928859.1:4417-5540 GCF_000298275.1 Orycteropus afer afer
GCACCGGTTTGGGGTGGCGATGGCTGGGAGTGGGAACTGGGTGTTAGTGCACCTGCGTCCCCACTGGCCTCTGTCCTTATGAACCAACCCTAAACCAGAGAGCCTGGTGCCCTGGAGTGAGCAGGCCTCAGCCGTGCATGCGCTCCATGTCTTATTTTGGAGCCTTGAAGGAAGTTGGTGATCATCAGGCCCAACCCCTTCCTTGTGCAGATGAAAGAGGCCCAGGGAGGGGCTTTGTCACCAACACGGTCATGACAGAGCAGAGATCAGAACCCCAGACCTCTTACTATTCACTGCTCTGGAGGGGATAAAGTAGAGTATGGTCTTATGGGACCACAGCCGTGCATGTGGTCGGATTTGCCTGGATGTACATCATGTGGCGCAGGACTGTACTATGTATTATATACTATGTACATATATTCTATCGTCCCTGGGTGGCACAGATGAGTGCTAGACTGCTCACCGAAAGGTTGCCTCTTCAAATTCACTCAGCGGGTCCTTGAAAGAAAGGCCTGGTGATCTGATTCTGAGGGGTCGAAACCCAAAGCAACTAAACCCATAGACTGGAGTCAGTTCTGAGTCACAGTGACCCCACAGAAGAAGTGCCCACAGGGTCTCCATGGCTGTCAGTCTTCACGGAAGCAATGCCCAAACCAAACTCACTGCTGTGGGGTCCATTCTGACCCACAGCGCCCCTAGAGGACAGAGTAGAACTGCCCACAGGGTCTCCAAGGCTGTCAATCTTCACAGGAGCAAAGCCCAAACCACACCCAGTGCCGTGGAGTCCATTCCAACTCATAGCACTCCCTAGAGGACAGAATGGCACTGTCCCACAGGGTTTCCAAGGCTGTCAGTCTTTATGGAAACAAACTGTCACACCTTTCTCCTATGGACCGGCTGATGGGTCCAAATCGCCAATCTTTGGGTTCAAAGCTGAGCGTTCAACCATTGCACCACCAGGACCCTGGAGCAGGTCTAGTCTGCATACCCCAGGTCCCTGTGAGTCAGAGTCAACTTCATGGCAAGTGGTCTGGGTTTTGTTCTTTCATCCCTGGTATAAAGAATTCCTACAAATCAAACAGAAAATGGCAAACCACTCAAACCAGAGAGCAGGAGAGCTGAG
>NW_006928860.1:0-5555 GCF_000298275.1 Orycteropus afer afer
CCAAAGCCAAAGATGAGGAAATTGAAGATTTTTATCAACTTCTGCATTTGAAATTGACCAAATGTGCAATCAAGATGTGTTAATTATCACTGGTGACTGGAATGCAAAAGTTGGAAATAAAGAAGAATCACCCATAATTGCAAAATTTGGCCTTGGTGACAGAAATAATGCTGGAGATTGCATGATGGAATTTTGCAAGGCCAATGACTTATTCATTGCAAATACCTTTTTTTTCAACAACACAAAGGTGTAGGCATCAGGATTAGAGTTCAGTAAATGGAATACTCAGGAATCAGATTGACTACATCTGTGGGAAGTGGTGATGGAAAAGCTCAATATCTTCAGCCAAAACAATCCCAGGAACTGATTATGGAACAGACCATCAACTGCTCATATGCAAGTTCAACTTGAAGTTGAAGCCATTTAAAACAAGTCCACGAGAGCCAAAATATGATCTTGATAATATCTCTCATGAATTTAGACACCATTTAAAAAACCTATTTGATGCATTGAACACCAGTGACTGAAAACCAGAGAAACTGAGGGATGACATCAAGAATATCATCTATGAAGAAGGGAAGAGTTCACTAAAAGGATGAGAAAGGAAGAAAAGACCAAAATGGATGTCAGAAGAGACTCTGAAACTTACCCTTGGGCAGACAGTAACTAAAGCAAATGGAAGAAATGAGAAGACAAAAGAACTGAACAGAAGATTTCAAAGAGCAGCTCAAGCAAACAATGAACAAAGGCAATTACTACAGTGAAATGTGCAAAGACTTAGAGTTAGAAAAAGAAAAGGGAAGAGCATGCTCAGCATTTCTCTAGTTGAAAGAATTGAGGAAAAAATTTAAGCCTCAAGTTGTAATATTGGAAGATCCTATGGACAAAATATTGAATGATGCAGGAAACATCAAAAGAAGATGGAAGGAATATAGAGAGTCACTGTACCAAAAAGAACTGGTCAATCTGCATCCATTTCAGGAGGTGGCATATGTTCAAGAACCAATGGTATTGAAGGAAGACGTCAAAGCTTCACTTAAGGAATTGGTGAAGGACAAGACTCCAGGAATTGATGGAATAACCATTGAGATGTTTCAACAAACAGATGGCCCACTGGAGGCACTCACTCGGTTATGCCAAGAGATTTGGAAGAGTGCTAGCTGGCCAACTGACTGGAAGAGATCCATATTTGTACCCATTCCAAAGAAAGGTGATCCCACGCAATGTGGAAATTATCAAACAATATCATTTTCTTGCATGCAACTAAAATCTTCTTGAAGATAATTAAAAACAGTTGCAGCAGTATACTGACAGAGAGCTTTCAAAGGTGCAAACTGGATTCAGAAGAGGACGTAGAACAAGGGATATCATTGCTGATGTCAGATGGATCTTGGCTGAAAGCAAAGAATACCAGAAAGATGTTTACTTGTGTTTTATTGACTATGCAAAAGCATTTGATTGTGTGGATCATAACAAATTGTGGATAACATTGAGAAGAATGGGAATTCCAGAACACTTAATTATACTCATGAGGAACCTGTCATTTGAACAGAGGCTGTCTTTCGAACAGAACAAGGGGACACTGCATGATTTAAAATCAAGAAGGGAATGTATCAAGGTTGTATCCTTTCATGATACTTATTCAATCTGTATGCTGAGCAAATAATCCGAGAAGCTCAACTATGTGAAGAAAAACA
The DNA here is from genome assembly GCF_000298275.1 of Orycteropus afer afer. NCBI lineage: Eukaryota > Metazoa > Chordata > Mammalia > Tubulidentata > Orycteropodidae > Orycteropus > Orycteropus afer. The sequence goes on from NW_006928860.1 coordinate 1,698, forward strand.
TGGCATCAAGATTGGAGGAAGAATCATTAACAACCTACAATGTGCTGACAGCACAACTTTACTTGCTGAAAATGAGGATGAGTTGAAGCACTGACTGATGAAGATTGAAGACTACACTTTGCAATATAGATTACATCTCAATATAAGGAAAACAAAAATCCTCACAACTGGACCTATAAGCAGCATCATGATAAATGGAGAAATGATTGAAGTTGTCAAAGAGTTCACATTGCTTGCTTCTACAATCAACACTATTGGAAGCAGCATACAGGACTTCAGAAGACCTATAGCACTGGGCAAATCAGCTGCAAAGGACCTCTTTAAAAAGCTGAAGAGCAAAGATGTCTTCTTGAGGACTAAGGTGTGCCTGATATAAGCCATGATATTTTCAATCACCTCATATGCATGTGAGAGGTGGACAATGAATAAAGAAAACTGAAGAAGAAGTTGATGCTTTTGATACTTTTGAGTTGTGGTGCTAGTGAAGAATGGTGGACTGCTAAAAGAACTAACAGATCTGTCCTGCAAAAAGTGCAGCCAGAATGTTCTTTGGAAGCGAGAATGGCCAGATTTTGTCTCAACTACTTTGTTCATGTCATCAGAATGGACCACTCCCTGGAGTAGTTTATCATGCTTGGTATGGTGGAGGGTCAATGAAAGAGGGGAAGTCCCTTGACAAGAAAGATTGACACAGTGGCTGTGTCAATGGGCTCAAATATAACAAGGACCATGGAGCTGACGTGGGACTGGATGATGTTTCATTCAGCTGTGCATAGGGTCACTATGAGTCAGAGAGGACTCGATGGAACCTAACAACAACAACATCTATGTGAAGATGATTTGAAACATTTGCTAATGAAGATCAAAGTTTAGTCTTCAGTATGGATTGCACCATAACTTAAAGAAAATGAAAATCCTCACAATTCAATCAGTAAACAATATCAAGGGAAAAGGAAGAAAGATTGAAGTCTTCAGAGATACTGTTTTGCTTGGATCCACAATCAACATCAGTGGATGCCAAAAAAAAGAAAAAAGAACACTACCATCTAGTTGATTCCAACTCATAGCAACCCTTATTGGGTTTCCAAGAGTATAAATCTTTAGGAAAGCTGAGTGTCTCATTTCTCTTGCAAGGAGTAGCTGGTGGGTTCAAACCACCAATCTTTTCTAATAGCAAAATTCCTTAAACACTACACCATCAGACATCATATTGCACTGGGCAAATTTGCTGCAAAAAACCTTTTCAAAGTGCTGAAGAGCAATGTCATTTTGAAGACTAAAATATGCCTAACTCAAGTCATGATATGTGTATTAAAAGGACCAAAGAAGAGTTGATGCCTTTGAATTGTGGTCTTGGTGAAGAATACTGAAAATAGAAGAATGAACAAAATCTGGACAATAAATAAGGAAGATCAAAGAAGAATTGATGTCTTTGAATTGTGGTGCTGGTGAAGACGACTGAAAATGCCATTGACTACCAGAGGAATGAACAGATCTCTCCTGCAAGAATCACAGCAGGAATTCTCACTGGAAGGGAGAATGGCCAGACTTTGGCTCACCAACTTTGGCCATTTTGTCACAAGAGATCAGTCCTTAGAGAAGGATATTATCTTGGTTAAGTGGAGGGTTAGACAAAAAGTGGAAGACCCTCAACAACATGGATTTACACAGTGGCTACAGTGATGGGCTCAAGCATAGCAAGGATTTTAAGGATGGAGCAGGACCAGGTAATGTTTTGCTGTTTTGTACATAGGGTCACTATGAGTTGGAATCAAGTCAACAGCACCTAACAACAACACAGTCAAAATATTGCATAATGAAGGAGGCATCAAAAGAAGATGGAAGGAATATACCGAGTCACTGTACCAAAAAATAATTTATTGATATTTAACTATTTCAGGAGGTAGCATAAGATCAAGAACCAATGATATTGAAGGAAGTAACCCAAAGTAAATTGAGGAATTAGTAAAACACTACTCTCCAGGAGTTGACAGGCTACCCAATGAGATATTGCAGCAAATGGATGTAACACTGGAGGGTGCTTACCTATTTTTGCTAAGAAATTTGTGAGACAGCTTTCTGGGCAACTATGTGGAAGAGATCCATATTTGTGCCATTCCAGAAAAGGTTATCCAACAGAATGTGGAAATTATCAAACAATAAAATCACAGGGAAATAAAAGTTTGCTGAAAATATTTTTTAAAAGGGTAGCAACTGTGCATCAATAGGGAATCTCTAGATGTGCAAACCAGATTCCAGATTCAGAAGAGGGAATGAGAGATATCATTGCTGATTTCAGATAGATCTTGGCTGAAAGCGAAGAAAGCCAGAATTATGTTGACTGTGGCTTGTTGACTATGCAAAGGCATTTGACAGTGTGGATCATAATAGATTATGAATAACATTGTGAAGAATGGGAATTTCAGTATACTTGATTACGCCCATGAGAAACCTGTGCATAGTTCAAGAAGCTATTGTTTGAATAGAATAAGGGGATACTGAATGGTTTAAAACCAGGAAAGGTGTGTGTCAGGGTTGTATCCTTTCACTATACTTACTCAACTAGCATACTGAGCAAATAATCTGAGGAGCTGGACTATATGAAAAAGAACATAGGCATCAGGATTAGAGGAAGAATTATTAACAAACTCTGAAATGACACAACTTTGCTTGCTGAAAATGAAGATGACTTGAAGCTCTTACTAATGAAGATCAAACATTATAGCCTTTTGTTTAGATTACACAAGGTAAAGAAAACAAAAAATCCTTACAACTGGACCAATATACAACATCATGATAAATGGAGAAAAGTTTGAAGTTGTCAGGAATTTCATTTTCCTTGTGTCCACAATCAACACCCATGGAAGCAGCAGCCAAGAAATCAAATGTTGTATTGCATTGGGCAAATCTGCTGCAAAATACCTCTTTAAAGGGTTAACAAACAAAGGTGCCACTTTAAAAGCTAAGGTGTGGCTGACATAAGCCATGGTGTTTTCCTTGACCCTGAATAAGGAAGATCGAATATTTGATGCCTTTGAATTGTGTTGTTGGCAAAGAATACTGAAAATACCATGGACTGCTCAACAAACAAGCAAATCTGTCTTGGAAGAAATCTGTCTTGGAACAAAGATATTACCCTTGGTAAGGCACAGCATCAGTGAAAAAGGGAAGTCCCTCACTGATACAGATTGACACAGTGTCTGCAACGATGGGTTCAAGCATAGCAAAGATTGTGAGGACGGCACAGGCCCAGTTTGTACATTGAGTTGCTATGACTCGGAGCCTACTTGAAGGTACTTAACATCAGCAATAATAATGAGCCAGAAATTTCAAATAAGCTGCTTCTATACCTGCACTCTTTTTTTCCTGCTCCACAGAGAACAATTCTATTTACCTTTCTTGGTATACTGCAGGCTGATATCATTTTAATATTTCATTATTTTACTTAGCTGGAACAATATATGAACTTACTGTTAGCTGTCATTGAGTCTTATCTCACTCAATGTATAACATTATTATGCATACAAAACAGAATGAAACATTGCCCAGTCCTGCATTATCTTCATTATTACTATTATTTTTTAGTTCATTCTCATGTTTTTTGGCCAATCCATCTCATTGAGAGTTGCACTCATTTCACTAAACCTCTCCTTCATATGTGACTACTAACTAGAAGCCTGGCAGTTCAAACTCACCAGCCACTCTGCAGAAGGAAGGTTGGGCAATCTACTTCCCTAATGATACAGCCTTGGAAAACCAATGAGGGGTGGCTATGAGTTGGATCTAACTCAACAGCAATGAGGTTTTGTTTGTTTGTTTGTTTGTTTGTTTTGTTGGGTTCCCCCCCACGGCAGGGCT
>NW_006928861.1:0-4111 GCF_000298275.1 Orycteropus afer afer
CTGGTTTTTGTGTTTCTCTAGAGAACCCAATCCAACACACCTACCAATCTTGAGATTATTGCCTGCCTTTGCAGTCTGTGAGCCAACAATCTGCCATTTTACCTGCCAATCTTGGATCTATCCACGTCAGCAGCTAGCAACCTACTACTGTCAATCTTGAGTTCATCATCCCCTGCAGCTGCATGAGTATGGAGAAGGCTCCAGCTTGCTCCAGCGGGCCTGGAAGGCAGAGCTGAAGGTCAAGGTCAAGGGGCCTCTACCCATGCCCTAGAGCCAGCACTCTTAACTCAGTCTTCACCTAGAGCCACCACTCTGAACTTGGAGTTCTAGCTAAGTCATCCCCTACAGCCAGACTTCTAGCCTACTAAACTGTAAAGGGTAACTTTCTGTTTGATAAAGGCAACCACTTGTAGTATTTCTGTTATAGCAGCACTAGAGAATTAAGACAACCTCTCTCTGGAATGGGAAAAAATAGGGATCTCTTCTAGTCAGCAGGCCAGGTAGCTCTCTTTCAAATTTCTTGGCATAGACAAAAGAGTGCCTGGAGTGTTGCATCCATTTGTTGAAACATCTCAATTCATATTCCACCAATTCCTGGAGCCCTATTTTTTGCCAATACCTTCAGTACAACTTGGACTTCTTCTTTCAGTACCATTGGCTGATCATATATTACCTTCTGAAATTGCTGAACATTTACTAATTCTTTTTGGTTTGGTACACTAACTCTGTGTATTCCTTTCATCTTCCTTTGATGTTTTCTGCAATGTTCAACTTTTTTTGGCCCACAGAATTCTTCAATACTGCAAATGCAGGATTGATTTTTTTTTTTTTTTCTTTCAGTTCTTTCAGCTTGAGAAATGCTGAGCATGTTTTCCCCTTTTGGTTTTCTAATTCTTTGAAATTTTCTGTTCAGCACTTTTGCTTCATCATTTCTTCCTTTTGTTTCAGGTACTCTACATTCAAGAGCAAGTTTTGGAGTCTCTTCTGACATCCATCTTGATCTTTCTCCCACCCCTCACCCCTGTATTTTTAACTTTTTAATGATCTTTTGCTTTCCTCATGTATGATGTCCTTGATGACATTCCACAACTCATGTGTTCTTCAGTCATCACTATTCAATGTGTAAACTATTCTTCAAATGATCTCTAAATTCAGACAGGATACACTCAAGGTCATACTTTGGCTCTTTGAGCATATTTTAATTTTCTTCAGCTTCAACTTACCCATGGGTTAAAGCTAACTGAGCAATGACAGAAGGAGAGAAAAAGCTAAAAGAAGGAACAAGAAAGGGTAGATTGGGACCAAGACCAGCTACTCCACAATCTTTGCCATCCCCCCAATTACCCCCCAAGGGTGACTCAAGGCAGAGTAAATTTCAGACTCAGAATAGGCCAAGTCTAGAGGTCCAGCCCCACAAATGCATGTCGTCTGAGCAGGGCTCCATGGCAACTCCAGTCTGATCCAACTCCAAGGAAGGATGGGATCTTAAAGTTACCACTTTTTCTCCAGAGGCTAGAATTCTAGGTTTGTCCCTCTTCCTACATGCATATGAACAGACAGTGACAGCCACAAGTAAACAAGGAGTTTATCTGAAGGAACAGACTCACACCAGAGAGTTATTAAAGCTAGAAGAGATCTCATTTGCAGCACAGGCAATCAAGTTCAAATGACTTAAAATTTTGCTTAGAAATATAGTTATCACATGGCAGGGTGTGGATGAGATCCCTCACCACATCAGTCAGGGTTCCACCAGAGAAGAAGAGGAAGCAGGAGGAGATATTTATTAAAAGATTTATTGCCAAAAAAAGAAAAAAAGAAGAAAATTAAGTTGTCCAATTATGGGAGCTGGCTAGGCAAGTCAGAAATCTGTAGAGTAAGCCATTGAGAAGATAGGCTGGAATTCTGGGCCATGGACTAAAGTCATGGTTCACAGGTGAATTTTTTTTTTTCTTCAAGGAAGTTTCAGTTCTGCTTTTAAAGACTTTCACCTGATTAAATCAAGTCTACCAAGATTATCTAGAATAATCTCCCATTACTTAAAGTCAACTGATTATAGACTTTAATCTCATCTACAAAATACCTTCACAGCAACACAATAATTAGAGTTTTGTTGAAGAAATGAGGACTGTGGCCAGTGAAGCTGATACATCAAAACCAACCACACAATGATTCATCAATAGAACCCAACAGTGTTGTATCTGCCCCACCTTTCCTCTCAAAGGGATGCTGGAGTGACAAACATTTAGTGAAGAACTTTATCTCCTGTCCTCAGCTGAGCAAAACCCTGTCCTTAAGCAAGCGAAATGTACTCAGGAAGATTTGTGTGTGACTACATTATACGTTATTTTTTTTCTCCAGCTAAAATTACTGAAGATGTCAGACCCAAATGTCGTAGGTAAACTGGAATTTATGAAAAATCATATATAGAACTAAGGGAATGGGGTGCTTGATCCATTCTCTGTACCCCTGTCTATCACATTCACTTTTCCCTCACCATCACATCCAACACTCAAAAGATCTGCCCATACATAATGTCTCCACATCCACACTCCCCATACCTCCACTCATCATTACACTGCAATCAAGCCCTCCTCCATCCACCAGCCCACTCTGTGGAATAGATCCTTCACAAGGTTATCAATGATTTACTAGTTGTTAAACCCAAAGGACTCTGTCAGCCATTCCCTCTTTCTTAAAATACAATCTTCCATTGCCTTCAATATAGCAATGCCTCTTATTTTTCCTCCTACCTCTCTTGCTCCTCCTTCTAAGTCTGATATTCTTTCTCTTCTTCCAACTTTTTTTAATTATCCTCTCTTTTTTAATGCATTTTATTGAAATATAATTTATGTACAGTGAAATACACAAAACTAAAAGGACATGGGTTGATGTTTTGTTTTGTTTTTTGCAGTGTTCCCTCCCCTGGCAACCAACAAAGAAAGTTACCCTCAATATATAAACCTTTCCTAAACCTCCACAACAATGAACTAATACTATAGCTGTCCTTCTGTGATTGACTTATTTCCCTCAGCATAATGTCCTCCAAGTTCATCCATATTATGCGGTGTTTTGCAGACTCTACATTATTCTTTAGTGCTGCATAGCATTCTATTATGTGTATGTACCATAGGTTGGTCATCCACTCTTCTGCTGATGGGCACGTAGATTGTTTCTATCTTTTTGCTATCATAAATAGTGCTGCGATGAACATGAGTGTGCATGTATCTGTTCCTGTACTGGCTCTCACTTCTCTAAGATATATACCTAGTAATGGGATTGCTGGGTCAAATGGTTATCTCCAATTCCAGCTTTCAAAGGAACTGCCAGACTGCTTTCCACAGTGGTTATATCACTTCACAGTTCCACCAGCAGTGTATGAGAGTCCCAATCTCTCCATATCCCCACCAACATCTGTTATTTTCTGTCTCGTTGAACCTTGCCATCAGTGCTGCGGTGAGACGGTATCTTGTTGTTGTGACTCTCATCTCTCTGATGGCCAATGATTGTGAGCATCTCTTCATGTATCAGCTGGCCACCTGAACATCCTCCTTGGTGAAGTATCTAATCACGTCTTCTGCCCATTTTTCAATTGGATTGATAATCCCTTTGGTGTCGAGGTGTTGGAATTTTCTATAAATCTTAGAGATAAGTCCTTTGCCAGATATGTAATTATTGGCAATACGAATTTGTTGCTGGCATTTTTGTTTGTGCTTTTTCGTGGTGTTGATTTCTTTGTTCCATATAATTTTCTATTCTGAGCTCGTTTTGTTTATGAATCGTGTTATCACTTCCTTTGTTGCTATTGTTTAAGTATTTGTTAAATATTTGTGCCGGTCCTCTTTTTAATTTTGATGTGAAGGTTTGTCATTTTTCTTTGAGGTTACCCTGTGATTTACAGTTTTCTTCCCAAGTCTAGAACAGTCCATTCTGTCGTGTAGTTGTCTTGACATCTGTACCATCTAGAAGTTCTGTAATGACACAGTTTTTTCCCTCTTTTTGGTTTGTAGTTGTCCTCATTTGTCAATTGATGTCTCTGGTTCCCTGTTTACAATCTTGTAGGCTTCTTTACTTTGGGTACTTCCATAGCTGGGTTGGTTTCTGGGTTATATCA
>NW_006928861.1:4941-5566 GCF_000298275.1 Orycteropus afer afer
TTTTGAATCATTTCTAATTTTTCATTTATTTTGTCATTTTGTTCTTGTATTTTCTTCTGAAATTCTTCTAGGGTTTTGTCTGTGCTTTCCTTGATCTGTCTCTCAATCCTTTGACGATACTTAAATATAATTCTTTTGAATTCCTCATCAGGGAGTTCCAATGCTTCGTCTTCCTCAGGGATGTGTTTTGGGTCTGTACTCTGGTCCCTTGTTTCTCTTTCTTTATCTTGCTTCTTTGTGTGGACTGTTATGCTCTGTTCTCTCTGAGGCATTGTGACATTTTTGTGTTTATTATTTAATTGGTGATTGTATGCTAGAGTGACTTGCCCACAATTTTTGTTTTCTTTGTATGTTATCTATGCGGGCAGGGTAATGTGCTGTGCTTCTCTATTCACTAGTTGACAGTACTTATACACTCACCACCTGTCTCCTTTCCTGTTGTCAGCCTCCTGTATGTCCTTGTTGACCTTGGCAAACAAAGCCTATTCTTAGGCCCCTGAAATCCGAATGAGAATGCTGCCACCTTAAAATCCATAATGGTTGCCAGTTATAAAGATTCAAAATGACTGCGCCCTCGTTGTTGTTGTTGTTGTTAAGTGCCGTCGAGTCGTTTCCGACTCATAGC
>NW_006928862.1:0-1222 GCF_000298275.1 Orycteropus afer afer
AGCTCAGCACAGAAAATAATATGGAACAAAGAAACCAGGGACACCATGAAGAACAGGCAACAGAATTATCTGAGAAGGAATTCAGAAGATATGTATATAGAACTCTACAAGAGCTCCAGGAAACCACAAACAGAATGAAGAAGAACACAGACAGTACCCTGAAAGAATTCAGGAAAACCATTCAAGAACAAAATAACAAGATTAATACACAATCAGAACTCATACAAAAACAGCAGTTAGAAATTCAGCAGATGAACACTAAAATTACAGAGTCACACAACACAGAGGAAGGACAAAAGAGTAGACTAGAACTGGGTGAAGAATGCATTTCCCAACTAGAAGATAAATCCCTTGACACCAGCCATATGAAAAAAAATCAGAACAAACATTTAAGAGAAATGAAGAGAACCTAAGAGTTATATGGGATGACATGAAAAGAAACAACATATACCTCATTGAAATACCAGAACAAGAGACTGGGGGGAAAAAAACACTGAGAAAATTGTGGAAGACTTGCTAACAGAAAATTTTCCCCATATCATGAAGAAAGAAACAATATTGGTCCAAGAAGCTCAACGAACTCCATACAGGATAGATCCCAAGAGAAAGTCACCAAGACATATCATAATCAACTTCTCCAAACAAAAGATAAAGAGAGAATCTTGCAAGCAGCCTGGGAAAAAAGAAATGTCACTTACAATGGACAAGCAATTAGACTCAGTTCTGATTACTTAGCAGAAACCATGCAGGCAAGAAAGCAAGGGGATGGCATATATAAAACACTGAAGGAAAAGAACTTCCAACCATTAATTCTATATCCAGCCAAACTGTCCATCAAATGTGAGGACAATCTGACATCAAGACATTCCCAGAAAACAGAAATTAAGGGATTTTGTGAAAATCAGACCAACCCTACAAGAAATGCTTCCAATAGAGAATGCACAACAGAGAACAAAAAATTAAAATCAGGACACTTGACGTCAACACTTAAAAGCAAGTAAGAAATAGATGCTCAAAATAAGCTCATAAAACATTGTACACAAAGAAACAAGGGAGTCAATCTGCAGACAATACCAGCAACAAAGCAAATAGAGGGAATAAAAGTTCTAAGTACAAAGCTTCCAAATGGATCAAAATCCATTAAATGGGGAAGAGAATGTTTGTTTAATAAATGGTGCTGGCAAAACTGGATATCCATTTGCAGAAAAATGAAACAAGATCT
>NW_006928862.1:2148-4413 GCF_000298275.1 Orycteropus afer afer
GCTAAAGAATAATGTAGAATTTGCAAAACACCGTATAACATGGATGACCTTGGAGGACATTATGCTGAGTGAAATAAGTCAATCACAGAATGACAAATATTGTGTTAGCCTGTTATTATAAAAGTCTAGGAAAGGTTTATCTATGGAGGGAAATTTTCTTTGTTGGTTACCAGGGGTGGCAGGGGAGGGGAAGAAACACTATTAGATAGGTAGAGATAAGTATTGACTTGGGTAAAGAGAAGGGCAATGTACCAAATATGATTGATCAACATGGTGGCAATGAGGAAGAGGAAGACAGAGAGAGGTACATGGGAGGTGCAGACAACAAAGATGAACCCTTTTGCACATACAGTACTGCATTGTCAGTGAAGCCAAACATGTGTATATGGGTGGATAGATGGATGGTGTTCTGGTTACCTAGTGCCATAATGACAAGTAAGTCCCAAGGTCAGCAGAGCAAGGCAGGCTGCTGAACAATGACATGGCTACATGCAGGGTTCAAGCATGCCATTAAGCTAAAGACCATTTCCCAAGGCTTCTGCTTATATACAGGAAGCAGAAGACATTCCCTAATTCAGCTACTCAGCTGCTCACAGCAGATTCCAAAATGGAGTTGATTACCAGTCTCATCATGGGGAATGCTGGATCCAAATGCCCAGCCACGTTGACACACAAACTGAACTACCACAATTCCACCCCTTGTCAACTTGGCATCTGTACAGATCTTCATTGGGTGGAATCTGTACAGATCTCTCTCACCGGGTGGCTCCAGTCCCCTAGTTCCTCTAAGTGGTGACCTCACCCCCTTGGCCTGGTGGGCCCATTCTTTCCCCTCTTGGGCATGGCAGCCCCGCCCCCTCACTCTTGGGCAGCAGCTATGGCTCCATCCCACTGGCGCACATGAACGAGCAACCCCATACTTCAGAACCAAGTTGGCGAAGGTCTGGCTCTTTGAAACCTAGAGGGCTGTGGTGGTTCCACTCCCAAAGGCCATGGTCCTACCCTTAAGGCCGAGGCAGGCTCTGTTTCCCATTTCCTTGGTCTCTCCACTTCTGTCGATTAATGCTGAAGGCAATCCACTCTGCCAGAAATCTTTTGGTCCAAAAAGCATTCAGCTTTCTTGCTCCATGGGCTGGCCAACCTTCTACGCCATTTCATGCTGGTCTTTTCTACCAGCTAATGCCCAAAGGCAACACTCTCCATCAGGAAGTCGCCTACCCAAAGGCATCCAGCTTTCTTCTCCGTGGGCTGGTAAGGCTATTGCTGTCTCATGCCAGTCTCTTGGCTCTGCTCCTGCTGTCTCTTATGCCATATGTCAGGGTCTCTCTACCAGGGTCTTGCGTCAAGGGTGCACTCTACTTCTGTTTCCACATTTTAGTTATCTGTCACAGCAGTACCCTGCTCTCTTGGTACCATATTTTGTTCTGGTTACTTAGCACCACACTGACAAGAATATATACCACAAATGGGATTGCTTGAACAAACAGGAGTTTATTCTCTTACAGTTTGGGAGGCTAGAAGTCTGAGTTCATAGTGCCACGCTCTGGGGGCTGTGTGAAAGCCACTTGACTCGGCCTTCAGCTCTGCTTCTTGTTCCCGGCCCAGTGAAACTAGAGCCAACTCTTCACTCAGGCAGCTACTGGCTGCTGAGGCTACCAAGCCCAAGGTCAATAAATAAAATGGCACAGTCCCAATGTTACCAAACCACATGGCAGGCCATTAATTCAAGTCCATTTTAAGTCCTAAGGTCAGCAGAGTATGGCAGGCTGCAGAACAATGACATGGCTACATGCAGAGTTCGAGCATGCCATTAAGGTAAAGACCATTCCCCAAGGCTGCTTCCCTAATTCAGCTACTCAGCTGCTCACAGCAGATTCCAACATGGAGTTGATTACCAGTCTCATCATGGGGAATACTACATCCAGCTGCCCAGCCATTCAACCAGGCCCATAAGTTAACACACAAACTGAACTACCACAAATAGACAGGCTAAACTATTAGCTATGTCTATACAGCAGGAAGTGTATCCAAGACCATGTATAGGGTTGGCAGACAATGGTTCTACAAGTGTATTTGCATGTTCTGTAAGAATTTTCAGGTGTATAGTAGAGCTGACAAGGGCTAAGGTTGTAGTTACTTCTTGGTCACAGCCAACTACCCAGAGGGACCAAGTAGTTGAACCTGTGGGCTCGGGACCACAGTTGCAGGGGACATCAAGCTCAATTGGCATAACATACTACACAAAACATTGTTCCACCTCCTACT
>NW_006928862.1:5148-5719 GCF_000298275.1 Orycteropus afer afer
GTCCTTATAGAACAGACTGTTCCAAAATTAAAGAGAGAAGAATTACTGTGAATCACTCTAAGGAAACGACAGAGAAAATTAATAATCCCCCTAAGCAAACCCAGAAAAAAGGAAAACCTATGGGTTTAGTAAGCACAAAACCAACAATAAAGTAGAAAAAAGGGGAAACACCTGATAACAAAGTGAACTCAGCACAGAAAAGTATTTGGACCAAGGAAATCCAACAACACAACAAAAAACACAATAGAATGACAGCAATCAATTCATACCTATCACTAATTACACTTAATGTGAATGGATTAAATGCACCAGTCAAGAAAGAGAAAAGTGGCAGATTGGATAAGAAAAGAAGACCCATTGATATGCTGCCTACAAGAGACCCACCTTTGACACAAAGATAAAAAAAACAAAAGTTAAGGGGTAGAAAAAAAGATATCAGGCCAATGATAACCAAAAAAAGAGCAGGAGTAGCAATATTAATTGCTGATAAAATAGACTTCAAGGTGAAAAATAGCATAAGGGACAAAGAAGGACACGATATGATGCTGAAAGAGTCAATTGACCAAGAAGA
>NW_006928863.1:0-408 GCF_000298275.1 Orycteropus afer afer
TTAGACCCAAATTACAATTGAATAACCATCAAAACACTGAAAGCCCATGGACGAAAAACACACCATGTAATCACACAGGAACAGTAGCCAAAAAAAGAAAAGAGGGGGAAAAAAAGAAGAAAAAACAAGGAAACCTGCAATATCTGGAGATAGAGCACTAAGAAAAAAACAGTAGAGAAGGAGAATAATAAATGAGAAAAATGCAAAAAATGCAAAAAGAAAATCAAGGAACAGGGTTAACCACAAGAAAAAAGGTGGGGGGGACACCTTAATTTAAAAAAAAAAAATTTCAACCAGGCACAGGGAAAAGAAAAAAATGCTGAAAACTAGGACCTGGTAGGGGAAGATGAGGGGAAGATTAAGAATAATAATAAAAAGGACAAAAGTATTAATAATATTAGTTGTTTT
>NW_006928863.1:3033-4020 GCF_000298275.1 Orycteropus afer afer
GAACTAGGTACAACAGTTTGAATTGAGATTTTTGGCACTCTGAACGCTCACTGATCCAGATTGCACCAAACACAGAAGAGCAGAATTGGAGGAAAGGTACAGGGAGATTTTTTTTGTAGGAAAGAGCTACTGCTGGAAGATGAATGGACACCGAAGAGAGACCATTGAAAACCTTTCTGGGACAGTCACTGTCTGCCGGGCAGAGGCGGCAACCTGAGATCCCCGAGCCACGAACAAGATCAATTATAGCAGCTTACCAGCATCCAATACAATATTCCAGAGGGCAGCAGCAAAGAGCTGTCTCCAACAGCTGACTTTGTGGGTAATTTGGGTGGTGAGAGTGCAGCGGGACACAGACACCATTGCTGAGACTCAGGTCGAGATCTCCCTGGTGCACCAGAAAGGCTAACTCCCTCCCCTCCCAGCAGATTACAGAGTGGGTTTGGGTTAGACTGGAAGACACTGTGCTTTTCTTTCCCACAGTTATCAGGACCGCAGATCACTGGCAGTTACTCCCCCTAATCCACCACAGCTAAAATTGCGTGCATTTTTGATGCCGCAGGTGGGCAGTATCACAGACAAACTCCAGAGCCGACCATTGCCAGTCAGGCAGGATTGCATTACCACCAGGGGCAGATGGGGCATGGAGAGCAGGAAAACCACAGCTGTGAGGGCTCACTTGAATTTTGCCCTGGAGCCGTGCTTTGGTGCTGTCAGGCTGCGGAAGCAGGGGCTTAGAATGTGCATGAAATTGGCAGAAATTTCTGACCCTCTAATAATATGAATCTTTCCTGTGATTGAGCTGCTATCTTGCAAATAAATACATCATAAGTAAGAGCCTGCTCAGGTATTCCTGAGTCCAACACACCTGAAATTGCACGCATCTTTGGTGCTGCAGGTGGGCAGTATCACAGACAAACTCCAGAGCTGGCCATTGGCAGTCTGGCTGGATTGAGTCAGCACCATGGGCAGAAGGGGCACAGAGAA
>NW_006928863.1:6330-6956 GCF_000298275.1 Orycteropus afer afer
CAAGAACCAAATGACAAAATAAATGAAAAATTAGAAATGATTCTAAATTTACAGATAGAAATCCAGAAGATTAATATTAAATTGTTAGAAATAGATAACACATTGGAAGGGCAAAGGGGTAGAATTGATGTGATGGAAAACAGAATTAATGAGATTGAAGACAAATATTTGAACACTTCTCTGGAGAGGGCTCAGTCAGAAACAAAATAAAAACAAAATGAAGAAAGCCTAAGGTTCATGTGGGATACCATAAAAAGAAATAATATACATGTCATTGGAATTCCAGAACAGGAAGAGAAAAATAAAACCACTGAGAAAATCATCCAAGATTTTCTGGAGAAGAAACTTCCCTGATATGATGAAAGAGGAGAACATATCCATTCAGGAAGTCCAACAAATCCCAAACAGGATAGACCCCAGAAGAAATCACCAAGACGTATCATCATCAAACTCACCAAAACCAAAGACAGAATTCTGAGAGCAGCATGGAAAAAAAACAAAAAGTTACATACAAAGTTCAGCCAGTAAGAAAAAGCTCTGATTTCTCAGCAAAGACCATGCAAGCGAGAAGGCAATGGGATGGTATATATAAAACCCTGAAAGAGAAAAATTTTCAACCAAGAATT
>NW_006928864.1:0-3003 GCF_000298275.1 Orycteropus afer afer
CATTGTAAATTTTGGTCAATGACATGAGACAAAGTATATGTGAACTGCTGTATGAAAAGTGAATTTACTCTGTAAATCTTCACCCAAATCCTAATTGAAAAAAAAAAAGATATGAACAATGTACCCATTTTGGTTGGCAGAATGATAAGTCTTTCTTGAAAGGGTTGTCAGAACAGCAAGTTAATGATTCTCAGAGGGAAAAAAACACACAAGCAAACCAAACTTTTAATATTTCTGTTTTCATCACAAAATGTCAAAGAGTTAAGGATAACATGGTTTTTTTTAAATTTATTTCTAGAAGCTGAATAAAAATAACTAGATTAAAAGTAAGTGCTGATCTTGATTTTGATGGGTAAATATTAAAATTTGGATAAAGCATCACTTAGGCCTATGCTCTTGTTAAACTGTTTCATTTTCATTATGAATCAGTATCAGTTGCTGTTCAGTCCATTCTGATTCATGACGTCCCATGCGTGTCAGAGTAGAATTGTTCTCCATAGAGTTTTCAGAGGTTGATTTTCAGAAGTATTGCCAGGCCTGTATTCCCAAGTGCCTGTGAATGGACTCAAACTGCCAACCTTTCAGGTAGCAGCCTAGTACATTAAACATTTGCATTACCCGAGGACTTCTTTCTTCATTATATTAAAAAAAAAACAAAACACTGAAATTTAGTCAATGCTGACTTGCAACAACCCTATAAGATGGAGTAGAACTGCCCCATAAGGTTTCCAAGACTGTAAATCTTTGTGTGTGTGTGTGTGTGTGTGTGATTTGGGTGAAAATTTACACAGCAAATTCACTTTCCATACAGCAGTTCACATACAATTTGTCTCATGACATTGACTACAATTTACTCCAATGCAACAGCTCCCCTCTCACTTCCTCCCCATATTTACCTCTTCTCTGTGTCCTTCCCTCCATAAACTCCTGCCCCCTGAGCTTTCTCCCTGTGCATACATAGCCCTTTTGTTCTCCCATGATTGTTCTCTCCAAGGAGTGTATCTACCTAGGGTAAATGTTCACCTCATATGCCAGTCTTTTGTTTGGCTGGAAGCCACAAGAGTGGGTTCAGTTCCAGACCTGAAAGGCAGCTAGGGGCCATAGTCTCAGTGGTTGCATCAGGCTCTATCAGACCAGCAAACCTGGTCCTTTTTATTTTTTTCCCCCAAATGATTTTGAGTTTTGTTCCACATTGTTCTCCCACTCTATCCAAGATCTCCTACATAGATCTCCCCCTGCCCCTGTCCTGAGCTGTTGACAATGGTAGCTGGGCACCATTTAGTTCTTCTGGTCTCATAATCATATAGGCTGAGGATCGTATGTTGTACCCGTTGCTTGGACTAATTGTTTCCATAATCTTTGGTTTTCTTCATCCTTCTTTGCTCTGAATGAGGAGAGACCCATTGTTGCATCTAGATGGCCGCTTGCAAGCTTTTTTATATCCCAGTAGCTACTTGCCAAAGTAGGATGTGGAATAATGTTGTGTGTAGTATGTTATGACAATTGAGCTTGATGTACCCTGCGACTATGGTCTGTAGCCCACAGGTCAAACTACTCAATCCCTCTGGCTGTGGCCAAGAAGTGACTACAACTTTGTCCCTTGTCAGCTCTACTATATACCTAGGAATTCTTACAGAACATTCCAATACACTTGTAGAAACATTGTCTGTCAACCCTATACATGGTCTTGGGCACACTCCCCCTTACACAGACATACTTAATACTTTAGCCAGTCCTCCTATCTATCCACCTGTATATCCATGTTTGCCTTCACTGACAGTGCAGCACTGTATGTTCAAAAGGGTTCATCTTTGTTGTCTATACCTCCCATGCACCTCTCTATGTCTTCCTCTTCCTTAATGCCAGGGTGTTGATCACTCACATTTGGTACATTGCCCTTTTCTTTACCCAAATCAATACTTGTCTCTACCTGTGTTCCCTCCCCCACCCTCCCACCCCTTGTAATCAACAAAGAAAATATCCTTCCATATATAAACATTTCCTTTGACTTTTTAAGACTGTAAATCTCTAAGGAAGCACACTGCCTCATCTTTCTCCCACAGAACGGCTGGTGCATTCAAACCACAGACCTTTTTGTTAGCAGCCAAATGCTTTTAACCACTGTGCCATCAGGGCTCCTTTTCCATTATGCTGTTGTCTGGTATCATCCAGTCGGTTTCAGTTCATAGAGACTCTATGTACAATAGAGCAAAACACTGCCTGGTCCTGAGCCATCCTCAAAATCATTACAGGCACTGGGCCCATCCATCTTGTTGAAGATCTTCCCCCTTTTCACTGACCCGCTACCTAGCATGATATCTTTATCCAGGGACTGGTCCCTTCCAACAACATAACCAAAGTAGGAGAGATGAACTCTGGCTGTTCTCTCTTCTAAGGGAGCATTCTCTAGACAGATTTGTTCATTCTTCTGTCAGTCCATGGTACACTCATGATTCTTTGCCAACATTGTTGTTGGATGGGATCGAGTCATCCCTGATTTACAGCGACCTCATGTGCAGCAGAACAAAACACTGCCCAGTCTTGTGTCAGCCCCACAATCTTTGCTATTCCTGAGCCCATCGTTGCAGCCACTTTCACAATCTATGTCATTGAGGGCCTTCCCTTTTTTTGTTGTCCCTCCACTTTGCCATTGGTTCTAGATCATATCCCAGCCACTCCTGAAATGGATGAAGATCAACCAGTTCTTTTTGGTACAGTGACTCTATGTATTCCTGCCATCTTCTCTTGATGTTTTCTGCATCATTCAATATTTTGCCCATGTTGTTTATTGTTGTTAAGTGCTGTCGAGTTGTTTCTGACTCATAGTGACCCCATGAACAGCAGAACAAAACACTGCCCGATCCCGCGCCAGCCCCACAATCCCTGCTATACTTGAGCCCATCATCGCAGCCACTGTGTCAATCCATCTCGTTGAAGGCCTCCCCCTCTTTCGTTGACCCTCCACCCTACCAAGCATGACATCCTTCTCCAGGGAATGGTCCC
>NW_006928864.1:4288-5618 GCF_000298275.1 Orycteropus afer afer
TGGCTCAAGGCAAAGAATACCAGAAAGATGTTTACTTGTGTTTTATTGACTGTGAAAAGGCATTTGATTGTGTGGATCATGACAAATTATGGATAACTTTGAGAAGAATGGGAATTCCCGAACACTTGATTGTACTCATGAGGAACCTGTACCTTGACCAGGAGGCTGTCGTTCAAACGGAACAAGGAGACACTACATGATTTACAATCAAGAAGGGAGTGAGTCAGGGCTGTATCCTTTCCCCACACTTCTTCAATCTATATGCTGAGCAAATAATCTGAGAAGCTAGACTATATGAAGAAAAACGTGGCATTAGGATTTAAGGAAGAATCATTAACAACTTGAGATATGCAGATGATACAACTTTGCTTGCTGAAAGTGAAGATGACTTGAGGCACTTACTGATGAAGAATGAAGAATACAGTGTGCAGTATGGATTACGTCTCAATATAAAGAAAACAAAAATCCTCACAACTGGACCAATGAGCAGCATCACAATAAATGGAGAGAAGATTGAGGTTGTCAAAGAATTCACGTTACTTGGTTCTACAATCGATGCCAATGGAAGCAGCAGTCAGGACATTAGATGACGTGTAGCATTGGGAAGGGCAACTGAGAAGGAACTGTTTCAAGTGCTGAGGAGCAAGGATGTCTCCTTGAGGACTAAGGTACACCTGACACAAGCCATGATATTTCCAATTGCCTCATATGCATGTAAGAGCTGACAATGAATAAGGAAGATTGAAGAAGAGTTGATGCTTTTGAGTTGTAGTGTTGGCAAAGAATGCTGAAAGTACTATGAACTGCTAAAAGAACTAACAAATCTGTCCTGGAAGAAGTGCAGCAGGAATGTTCCTTGGAAGCGAGAATGGCCAGATTTTGTCTCACCTACTTTGTCATGTTGTCAGAAGGAACCATTCCATGTAGAAGAATATCATGCTTGGCAAAGTGGTTGTTGTTGTTGTTGTTAAGTGCCATCGAGTCCTTTCCAACTCATAATAACCCCATGCACAGCAGAGTGAAACACTGCCCAATCCCACACCAGCTCCATGATCTCTGCTATACTTGAGCCCACCATTGCAGCCACTGTGTCAATCCATCTTGTTGAAGACCTTCCCCTCTTTCATCGACCCTCCAGCCTACCAAGTATGAAAATACCATGGTTTGTGTCAACCACACCTTAGTCGTCAAGGAAACATCTTTACTCTTCAACACTTGAAAGATGTCCTTTGCAACAGATTTGCCCAATGCTATATGATGTCTGGGGAGCTCTGGTAGCATAGTGGGTAAGGCACTTGACTGCTAACCAGAAGGCTGGAGGTTCAAACCC
>NW_006928865.1:0-5521 GCF_000298275.1 Orycteropus afer afer
TCCTTCCGAGGAGTGGCTGGTGGGTTTGAACCGCCAGCCGTCTGGTTAGCAGGCAAGTGTCTTAGCCACTATGCTACCAGAGCTCCCACAGATGTAATTAGGGTCCCTAATTCTCTGGCTTTAAGTTAATCAAAAGAAAGGTTACACTGCCTGCTATGTCTTTACAATGTGGACCCTGAAAACAGGTAAGAGAGACTTGATGTGAGAGAGAGATGCCCTGATTTCCTTGAAAAGGCAGATTACTATGTTGTAAACTGCCTGCAGAGAGAGCTAGGTAGAAAGAACCTGAGAATGATCTCTAGGAGTTGAAAGCGGTCCCCACCCAATTGTTGTTGTTGCTTGCCATCAAGTCGGACCCAACTCATAGTGACCCCTCCTTGGGTTCCCGAGGAGTAGATTGTCTAACCTTCCTTCCCAGAAGTGGCTGGTTGGTTTGAACCACTAGCCTTCTGGTTAGCAGTCAAGGGCCTTAGGGACTACACTACTAGAGCTCCCCTCCACCCAACATCCAGTAAGAAAATGAGGGTCTCAGTCCTACAACCACAAGGAATTGAATTCTACTAAGTAGTGGGCTTTGACAAGGAACACTGGTGGCATAGTGGATAAGGTGTTTGGCTGCTAATCAGAAGGTGAGGGGTGCAAAACTACCAGCTGCTCCATGGAAGAAAGATGGGGCAATCTACTTCCATAAAGATTTACAGCCTCAGAAACTCAATGGTGGTTGCTATGAGTTGGAACCAACTCGTTGGCAGTGAGTTCAGTGAGGTTTTTTTTTTGGGGGGCGGCAGGGAGAGGGTTATGGGCCTTGACAGAGAACAGAGAACATGAGATGAAACAGTAGCCCTGGCAGATGCCTATATTTCAGCCTAGAGAGAACCTGAGGACCAACCTACCCTGTAATTGGACTAATCAACTATGATAGTTCTATTTATGGTAATTTGTTAAGTAGCAATAGAAAATTAATGCACCTAGTTTTGACTCTGGGTATAAGCCTTTCTTCATTTTCATTCTTTCTTATACACAGACTATAAACCAAAATTGATGTTTCTGCAAAGCACCAAGTTTGGAGATTTAAATCATTGAAATTTATCCCTCAAGTTTTTTATACTGTCATTTGAGGGAGCAGCAAGGATGGTCATGTTTGTTCTAGTACTGGACTAAAACAGGGTACATAAAACTGAACAACTCAATAACTAACTCAAGTTTCACATATAAAAACTTTCTGGAACAAAGCTTAAATGTGGGGCATCTAGGAAGATTTTTATAAACTTTCGTAGACTGAGGAGCTCTGGTAGCCTAGTGCCTAAGGCACTTGACTGCTAACCAGAAGGCTGGCAGTTCAAACCCACCATCCACTCCTCAGAAGGAAGGCTGGGCAATCTACCTCCGTAGTGATACCATCTGGGAAACCCAAGGAGGGGTCGCTATGAGTTGGATCTGACTCGACGGCACATAACAACAACAATAACAACTGTAGACTGAAATTGAACCAAACACACAATCAAAATATACTGATAATTACTGGTGACTGGAACAGAACATTTTGAAACAAAGAAGCAGCATCAGTAGTTTGAAAATATGGCCTTGGTGTTGGAAATGACACTGGAGATCACATGATAGACGTTTGCATGTCTAATAACATATACATTGTAAATAACTTTTTAAAATAACATAAAGTGTGACTATACACATGGACCTAGCCAAGCAGTAGATATAGAGATCAAACTGGCCATATCGGTGGAAAGAGATGATGGAAAAGTTCAATATCATTGGTCTCAACAAGCACAGGTACAGACTCTGGGACAGACTATTAATTGCTCATATCCAAGTTTAAGCTGAAGCTGAAGAAAATTAAAACAAGTCCATATAGGACAAAACATGACTTTGAAAATATCTCATATGAATTTAGAGGCCATGTAACAAATAGATTAGATGCATTGAACACTATTGACTGAAGACCAGATGAGTTGTGGGATGACATCAAGGACATCATACATGAAGAAATCAAATGTCATTAAAAAAGACAGAAAAGGAATAGAAAACCAAAAGAGATTTCAGAAGATGCTCTGAAATTTGCTCTCGAATGGAGAACAGTTAAAGTGAAAAGAAGAAATGATGAAGTAAGGGAGCTGAATAGAAGATTACAAAAGGCAAATCAACAGGACCAAGTAGAGTATTATAATGAAATGCGCAAAGACCAGGAGGTGGAAAATCAAAGAGGAAGAATATGCTTTTCTCAAGCTGAAAGAACAAAACATTAAATCCTTGAGTTGCAACACTGAAGGATTCTAAGAGCAAAGTACTGAATGATGCATGAAGCACCAAAAGAAGAGGGAAGGAATACACAGAGTTACTGTACCAAAAATAAGGTCATGTTCAACTATTTTAGGAGGTAGCATATAATTAAAGAACCGATGGTATTGAAGGAAGAAATATTAGCTGGACTGAGAGAACTGCCAAAAAACAAGGTCTCTAGGAACTAACAGAAAAGCCACTGAGATGTTTCAACAGATAGATGCAGCGCTAGAGGCATATACTCATTTATTCCAAAAAATTTGGAAAACAGATACCTGGTCAATCAGTTAGAAGAAATTCATATCTGAAGCTATTCCAAAGAAAGGTGATCACACAGAATGTGGAAATTATCAAACAATATCATTAATATAACACACAAATAAAATTTTGCTGAAGATAATTCAACAATGGTTGCAGCACTATATTGACAGGTTAGTTTCAGAAATGCAAGTTGGATTCAGATGAGACTATGGAACCAGGGATATCATTGCTGATGTCAGAAGGATCTGCTAAAAGCAAAGAATACCAGAAAGACATTTACTTGTGTTTCATTGACTTTGAAAAGGCATTCAACTGTGTGGCTCATAACAAATTATAGATAACATTGCAAAGAATGGGAATTCCATAACACTTAATTGTGCTCATGAGGAAGCTGTACATAGACCAAGAGGCAGTCATTCAAACAGAGTAAGAGGTTACTGCATGGTTTAAAATCAGGACAGGTGTGCATATTGGTTGTATCCTTTCACCATACTTATTCAATTTGTAAGCTGAGAAAATAATGTTAAGAAGCTGAAGTATATGAAGAAGAACACATTGTGAGGAGCTGAAGAAGACTAACAACCTGTGATATATAGATGACACAACATTGCTTGCTGAAAGTGAAGAAGACTTAAAGCACTTACTGAGTCAAAGACTATAGCCTTCAGTATGGATTACACATCATCATAAAGAAGACAAAAATCCTCACAACTGAACTAATAAGCAACACCTTGATAAATGGAGAAAAGACTGAAGTTGTCATGGATTTCATTTTACTTGGAAACACAATCAATCCCTATGAAAGTAGCAGTCTATAAATCAGACTAAGGATTGTATTGGGCAAATCTGTTGCAAAAGGCATCTTTAAAGTGTTGAGCAACAATGCCATGTTGAAGACTAAGGTGTGCATGACCCTAGCCATGGTAATTTCAATAGCCTTATATATAGATACACACACACACACACACACATATTTGAGGGCTGCACAATGAATAAAGAAGACCAAAAAAGAATTACTGAATTTGAATTGTGGTATTGATAAAGAATATTGAATGTACCATGGACAGCTAGAAGAATGAATAAATCTGTCTTTGAGGAAATACAGCTGGAATGCTCCTTTAGAAGCAAGAATGGCCAGACTTCGTCTCTCATACTGTGGTCATGTGGTCAGAAAGGACCAGTCCCTGGAGAAGGATATCATGTTGGGGTCAGAGAAAAAGAGGAAGATCTTTAAGGAAATGGATTGGCAGAGTGGCTCTGATGGTAGACCCAAGCATGGCAACAATTGTGAAGATGGCACAGGACCAGGCAATGTTTCATTCTGTTGTACACAGGGTTACTATGAGTTGACACCCACTTGATGGCACCTAACAAAAACAACCGCTTTCTGCAATGCACACATCTGTATGTACATATAGGACACTATAACTTTATTATTTTAGATTTCGTTGTGAATTGGAAAATACTCATTTCCACTTATATTTATAGGATCACAGAGGGATTAAAGTGATGGAATGCTCACTTAACACCTACACCTATCCTACGCAACAGTCTCTATTTGTCTTTTTCCACCATAGAACTTCAATAATCTTCTGGTACAGCTCTGGGTAGAATATCACTAAAAAATAATTAAATACAATAAATAAAGGCAGAATATTTTAAAAGGCATTAAAGCTGCTCTCTTGATATTGCTTCTGGAATAAAAAATTGAGTGGGCATTAACTCTACCAAATTTTATTGGAAAATCAAGTACTGCTGTCTTAATTATCTCAGCTATTATGGAAAATAAATGGACTACAATTATGATGTATGATTAGGGTCCTCAGAAATTAGTTCTCTTACTTACTTGTAGGAGCTCTGGTAGCATAGTGCCTAAGGCACTTGACTGCTAACCAGAAGTCTGGAGGTTCAAACCCACCAGCCACTCAGAAGGACGGTTGGGCAATCTACTTCCATAGTGATACTACCCCAGAAACCCAAGGAGGGGTCGCTGTGAGTCAAGTCCGACTCGACGACACTTAACAACAACAACAACTTACTTTTGGCCTATTTTTTTTTTCCTTTTACATTTTGATAACAACAATAACAAAAAAAGTCATTGCCATTGAGTTGATTCCAATGCACAGTGACACTGTAGAACAGAGGAGGACTGTCCCATACAGTTTCCAAGACTGTAATATTTATGGACGCAGTCTGACACATCTCCCATGGAGTGGCTGGTTGGTTTGAACTGCTGACCTTTTGGTTTGCAGCAGAATACGTTAATCCCTGTTGCTTCAATTTTTAAAAACTAAGAACCCCACATTTGTTGTCTTTTGTTGCTTTAAACATGAAATCCTTAAATAGCGCAGACAAACACCACCACTGCTATCATTAGCAATCCACCTCCAGACAATGGGTATCTCTGCCTTACTAACAACTAGAGAAGGGACATCTGCAAGCTTCTCTAACAGACAACAAGGAAACACAAGATAACAGCTTTCTGTAGTACAGCAATTGTCTCACTGAAATAGTCATCTACTTCCCAGAGAACATAGCACTCCCATGAGGAGCGCAAGGCTTGCTCTTTGCCGACATTCCCCAAAACCTACAGATGAGCTTAAATGGGTGCCTACACCTCCTACTCAGAAATTTAAGGGAGGGTGCTTAAGCTTTGAAAAGTAACGTTGGGATTGTGTCACACCCTAATACTTTATTTCTTTGTTGCGCTTCTGAGTTGATTTTGACAGACAAGTCTTTTATCTGTGCTTTATATCTGGTGGCATGGTGCTTACAGCTTTTGACTGCTAACCAGAAGGCTAGCAGTTCAAACCCACCAGCCACTCCTCAGAAGGAAGGGTGGGCAAACCACTTCGTAGTGATACCACCTCAGAAACCCAAGGAGGGGTTGCGATGAGCCAGATCTGACTCAACAGTAGTGAGTTTGTTCTTTTTGGTTTTGTTTATTAACTTTTAATTGGGATTT
>NW_006928866.1:0-761 GCF_000298275.1 Orycteropus afer afer
AGAAGTTTACAAACACTTTGTCTGATTGAGTTATCCAAGTGTTGTTACTGCCACTCTGATACATAAAGGAATAAGTGGTTTACACCTTAAAGTGAGTTACTGCAATTCAAGTACTAGCAAAACAGTGGATAATTTCAATTAGTTCAAAATCCTTGATTTTGCTGGGGAAAACCCATTTCAAGTTTGGTTTTCACTACAAAGCCAAGGGTAATTCAGTTCCCATAGATTCAACGTAAACTTTCCAGTTGCACTTACTATGGTGAACGGAAAGCACCAAGTGTTATGAAAGTTGTCAACAGAAACTTCATTTAAACTTTTGATAAGTTTACGAACACATTGTTTGATTGAGTGAACAAAGGGTTTGAGCTGCCACTCTTATACAAAAATGTATAAGTGATTTACACCTTACAGTGAGTTCCTGCAATTCAGGTAGTAGCCAGACAGTGGAGGATTGCAGTTTCTTGAAAATCCTTGATTTTGACTTGGAAAAACCTTTTCCACTTTGGTTTCACTACAAAGCCAAGGGTGATTTGTTCCCATAGATGCAACGTAATGTTTCTTGTTGCACTTACTAAGGTGAACTGAAACTACTATTTGTTATGAAAGTTTTCAACAGACTTAAGACAACACTTGGAAGTTTACAAACACTTTTGTCTGATTGAGTTTACCAAGTGTTGTTACTGCCACTCTGATACATAAAGTTGTAAGTGATTTACACCTTACAGTGAGTTACTGCAATTCAAGTACTAACAAAAGAGTGG
>NW_006928866.1:2599-4354 GCF_000298275.1 Orycteropus afer afer
AGATGCAAGGTAAGTTTTCCAGTTGGACTTACTAAGGTGAACTGAAGGCACCATGTGTTTTGAATATTTTCAAAAAAACTTAATATAAACCTTTGAGAAATTTACAAATACTTTGTCTCATTGAGTTAAACAATGTTGTTACTGTGACTCTTATACATAAAGGTTTAAGTGCTTTACATCTTACAGTGAGTTACTGCAATTCAAAGACTAGCTAAAGAGTGGATAATTGCAATTTCTTGAAAATTCTTGATTTTGACGGGGGAAACATATTTCCACTTTGGTTTTAGTACAAAGCCAAAGGTGATACAGTTCCCATAGATGCAAATTAAGTTTTCCAGTTGCACTTACTAAGGTGAATTGAAAGAAATATTTGTTTTGAAACTTTTAAGCAGAGACATCATATAAATTATGAGAAGTTTACAAACATTTTGTCTGATTGAGTTAACCATGTGTTGTTACTGCCATTCTGACACATAAAGGTATAAGTGATTTACACCTTACACTGAGTTACTGCAATTCAGGTACTAGCAAAATAGTGGATAATTTCATTTTGTAGAAAATCCATGATTTTGATTGGGAAAACCTTTTCCACGTTGGTTTCAGTACAAAGCCACGAGTTATTTGTTCGATAAGGCAAGGTAAGTGTTCCAGTTGCACCAACTAAGGTGAACGGAAAGCACCATGTGTTATGAAAGTTGTCAACAGAAACCTCATATAAACTTTAGAGCAGTTTAAAAACACTTTGTCTGACTGAGTTAACCAAGTGTTGTTACTGCAGCTCTGTTACATAAAGGTATAAGTGGTTTACTCCTTACAATGAGTTACTGCAATTCAAGTAGTAGCAAAATCATGGATAATTTCAATTTGTTGAAAAACCTTGATTTTGACTGGGAGAACCTTTTCCAATTTGGTTAAATACAAAGCCAAGGGTGATTTGTTCCCATAGATGCAACGTAAGCTTTCCAGTTGCACTTACTAAGGTGAACTGAAAGCACTATGTGTTTTGAAAATTTTCAACAGAAACTACATATAAACTTTTGAGAAGCTTACAAACACTTTGCCTGACTGAATTAACAAAGAGTTCTTTCTGCCACTCTGATACATAAAGGTATAACTGATTTACGACTTACAGTGCGTTACTGCAATTCAAGTACTGGCAAAACAGTGGATAATTGCATTTTCTTAAAAATCCTTGATTATGACTGGGAAAACACATTTCCATTTTGGTTTCACTACAGATCCAAGGGTGATTTGTACCCATGGATGCAACGAAATGTTTCCAGTTGCAATTACTAAGGTGAACTGAAAGCACCATGTGTTTTGAGAGTTTTCAACAGAAACTTAGGATACACGTTTGGGAAGTTTAGAAACACGTTGTCTAATGAAGTTAACCAAGTGTTGTTTCTCCCACTCTATAACATAAAGTTATAAGTGATTTAAACTTTACAGTGAGATACTGAAATTCAGGTACTAGCAAAACAGTGGATAATTGCAATTTCTTCAAAATCCATTTTTTGACAGGGAAAACCCATTTCCACTTTGCTTTCATTACAAAGCCAAGAGTGATTTGTTCCCATAGATGCAAGGTAAGTTTTCCAGTTGAACTTACTAAGTTGAACTGAAGGCACCATGTGTTTGGAAAGTTTTCAACAGAAACTACATATAAACTTTTGAGAAGCTAACAAACACTTTTTCTGATTGAGTTAACAAAGTGTTGTTACTGCCACTCTGATTCATAAAGGTATAAGTGATTTA
>NW_006928866.1:4454-5632 GCF_000298275.1 Orycteropus afer afer
CAAGGGTGATTTGTTCCCATAGATGCAACGTAAGGTTTCCAGTTGCACTTACTAAGGTGAACTGAAAGCACCATGTGTTTTGAAAGGATTCAGCAAAAACTTAACATAAACGCTTGGGAAGTTTACAAACACTTTTTCTGATAGAGTTAACCAAGTGTTGTTGCTTCCACTCTGATACAAAAAGTTATAAGTTATTTACCTCTTACAGTGAGTTACTGCAATTCAAAGACTAGCAAAACTGTGGATAATTGCAATTTCTTGAAAAATCTTGATTTTGACGGGGAAAACCCATTTCCACATTGGTTTTAGTACAAAGACAAGGGTGATAGAGTTCTCATCGATGCAACTTAAGTTTTCCAGTTGCACTTACTAAAGTGAACTGAAGGCACCATATGTTTGAAAGTTTTCAACAGAAAAGTCATATAAAGGTTTAAGAAGTTTACAAACATTTTGTCTGATTGAGTTATCCAAGTGTTGTTACTGCCACTCTGAAACATAAAGTTATAAGTGATTTACACCTTACAGTGAGTTACTGCAATTCAGGTACTAGCAAAAGATGGATAATTGGAAATTCTTGAAAATCTTTGCTTTTGAGTGGGAAAACCCAATTCCACTTTGGTTTCACTACAAAGCCAATGGTGATTTGTTACCACAGATGCAAGGTAAGTTTTCCTGTTGGACTTACTAAGGTGACCTGAAGGCACCATGTGCTTTGAATATTTTCATAAGAAACTTAATATAAAGGTTTGAGAAATTTACATACACTTTGTCTCATTGAGTTCAACATGTGTTTTTACTGCGACTTTTATATTTAATGGTTTAAGTGCTTTACATCTTAGTGAGTTTCTGCAATTAAAGGACTAGCCAAAGAGTGGATAATTGCAATTTCTTGAAATTTCTTGATTTTGACTGGAAAAACACATTTCCAATTTGGTTTTCACTACAAAGCCAAGGATGATTCAGTTCCCATAGATTCAATGTAAGCTTTCCAGTTGCACTTACTAAGGTGAATGGAAAGCACCATGTGTTATGAAAGTTGTCAACAGAAACTTCATTTAAACGTTTGATAAGTTTACGAACACATTGTCTGATTGAGTGAACCAAGTGTTGGTGCTGCCACTCTTAATCATAAAGGTATAAGTGACTTACACCTTACAGTGAGTTCCTGCATTTCAGGT
>NW_006928867.1:0-5582 GCF_000298275.1 Orycteropus afer afer
TGGGTGTTGGATTTTATCAAATGCCTTTTCTGCATCAATTGATATGATCATGTGGTTCTTCTCCTTTGTTTTATTTATGTGGTGGATTACATTGCGTATACTCATGTTTTCCTTCACTGACAATGCAGTACTGTATGTGCAGAAGGGTTCATCTTTGTTGTCTGTACCTCCCACGTACCTCTCTCTGTCTTCCTATTCTTCAGTGCTACCATGTTGATCAGTCACATTTGGTACATTGCCCTTCTCTTCACTCAAATCAATACTTATCTCTACCTATTAACAGTGTTCCTTCCCCTCCCCTCCCACTCCTGGTAACCAGTAAAGAAAATTTACTTCCATAGATAAACCTTTCCTTGATTTTTACAATAACGGACTAATACAATATTTGTCCTACTGTGATTGACTTATTTCACTCAGCATAATGGCCTGCAATCTAGTATTCTTTACCTTCAACCAAGATTCATCTGACATCAGCAATGATATGCCTTGTTTCATGTCCTCTTCTGAAACCAGCTTGAATTTCTGGCAGTTCCTTGTCAATATACTAGTGCAACCATTTTTTAGTAATTTTTCAGCAAAGTTGTATGTGATATTAATGATATTGTTCTATAATTTCCATATTCTGTTGGCTCACTTTTCTTTGGAGGGGGCACAGATGTGGATCTCTTACAGTTAGTTGGCCAGGTAGCTGTCTTCCAAATTTCTTGCATAAATGAGTGAGTGCTTCCGGAGTTGCATCATTTGTTGAAACATCTCAGGGGGTATTCCATCAATTCTTGGAGGCATGTTTTTTCCCAATGCCTTCAGTCCAGCTTGGACTTCATTCTTTGATAGCTTCAGTTCTTGATCATATGCTACCTTCTAAAATTGTTGAACATCAACAAATTCTTTTTGTACAGTGACTCTCTGTATTCCTTCCATCTTCTTTTGGTGCTTCCTTCATCACTCAATGTTTGGCCTAAGGAATCTTTCAGTATTGTGACTCAAGGCTTGAATTTTTCTTCACTTCTTTTAGTTGGAGAAAAGTTGAGCTTGTTTGTTCTTCCCTTTTAATTTTCTAACTCCAACTTTCTGCACATTTCATTATAATACTTTGTTTTATCAAGCCACCCTTTGAAATCTGTTCAGTTCTTTTACTTCATCATTTCTTCCATTTGCTTTAGCTACTCTACATTAAAGAGGAAATTTTAGAGTCTCTTCTGACATCCATTTTGGTCTTTTCTTTCTTTCCTGTCTTTTTAATGACCTTTTGTTCTCTTCATGTGTGATGTCCTTCATGTCACCCCACAACTCAGCAGGTCTTTAGTTATTGGTGTTCCGTGAGTCAAATCTGTTCTTTTGACAGTCCCTAAATTTAGGTGGGGCATACACAAGATTGTATTTTGGCTCTTGTTGACTTGTTTTAATTTTCTTGAGATTCAACTTAAAATTTCATATGAGCAATTGATGGTCTATTCCGTAGAAGGCCCCAGCCTTGTTCTGACTAATGATATTCAGTTTCTTTATCTTTCCACAAATATAGTCGATTTGATTCCTGTGTATTCCATTTGGCTCAAGTCCACTTGTGTGGTTACCATTTATGTTTTTGAAGAAGAATATTTGCAGTGAATAAGTCTTGCAGAATTCTGTCATGTGCTCTCCAGCATCAATCAGTTCTATCACCAAGGCCACATATTCTAACTACAGATGCTTCTTCTTTGTTTCCAACTTGTGCACTCCAATCCCCAGTAATTATTGATGCATCTGGATTGATTTCAGACTGTAGAACTTGGTAAAAATCTTCAATTTCTTCATCTTTGGCTTTAGTGGTTGGTGTGTAAATTTGAATACTAGTATTAACTGGTCTTCTTTGTAGGCTGCTAAAAAAGCAAGGAGGCCACATCTTCTGACCTCCTCTAACCACACAAGAGGAAGACAGAGTCACTATCATTAACCTAAGGCCTATTCCTGCAAGGCCAGACATGTTGCCTCCCTCCAGCCTTTCACCAACTGTTCCTCCCAAAGACCCACCACCTCTCTCCTGGGTTCGATAATTCACTGCAGTGGCCACACAAAATTCACAAATTACTGGGTTTATCAGGGAAGCGCTAGACTACAATTCAAGTTCAGGAAAAACGTTCAGTCTCTCTCCTAGCCCGCCATCTCTCAGCCAACAGTCTCTCACAGTCTTTCGCCCAGCAGTGCGTGCCCCTCGGTGTCTCTTTCTCAGCAGTGTGTGTCTCTTGGTGTCTCTTTCTCAGCAGTGCGTGCCCCTCGGTGTCTCTTTCTCAGCAGCACGTCTTCCTCAGCCAGAGGTGAGAGGAGACTTCTGCCTCTAGGAGGCCTCCTTTTGAGCCCGAAAGAGTGGCCAAACCAACCAATCATAACATCAGAATTCTAAGCACCTGACAGAGAATGGGAACCTCCTAGAACATTGCTTTGTGTTGCATCCAACAGAAATACCCCAGGTGGATAAGTTTTACAATCAGGAGCTCCTCAGTTGCTCACAGCAAATTCCACCAAAGTTTAAAAAGACTTACGGCTAGAAAAGCCATACCAGGTAATTTACTACATTGCATGGGCATGTGGATATTATCCTATCACTGACAGCATCGTACTTCAGAATAGATCTTGAAATGTTTTTTTTGATGATGAATGGGACACCATACCTCTTCCAATTTATCATTCCCGGCATAGTAGCCCATATGATTGTCTGATTCAAAATGAGCAATACAAGTACATTTCAAATCACTAATGCCTAGGAAGGAGCTCTGGTAGCATAGTGCCTAAGGCACTTGACTGCTAACCAGAAGGCTTGCAGTTTAAACACACCAGCCACTCCTCAGAAGGAAGATTGGGCAATCTACTTCCATAGTGATAACTGCCTTGGAAACCCAAGGAGGGGTCACTATGAGTCGGGGCCGACTTGAAGGCATATAACAACAGCAGTGCCTAAAATATTGATCTTTATGGCTTCCATTTCATTTTTTATTCCTTCCAGTTTTGATTCATACTTTGTACATTCCACGATCTGATTATTAATGGATGTTGGCAGCTGTTTCTTCTCATTTCGAGTCACGAAAATTGGTAAATAAAGATCACGAAAACTTTATCTACATCATAAAGTGTGACTCCACTTTGAGGAGGCAGCTCTTCCTCAGTCATATTTTGAGTGTCTTCCAACCTGAGGGACTCATCTTCCAGTACTATCAATGTTTCACTGCTATTCATAAGGTTTTCAGTGCTAGTTTTTTCAGGAGTAGACTGCCACATCTTTCTTCCTACTCTCTCTTTGTCTGGAAGCTCTGCTGAAACCTGTCCACCATGGGTGACCCTGCTGTGTTTTTTTTTTTTTTTTTAAAAATACCCAAAACATAGCTTACATCATCACAGCAACATGCAAGGCACAACAGTACGACAAACTGACAGATGAATGATTAATGGAAACCATAGTATCTTTTTTTTTAAATTTTTATTATGATTTGGGTGAAAGTTTACAGAGCAAAACCACTTTCCATATAGCAGCTCACATATACTTTGTCTTGTGACATTGACTATAATTTCCCACAATGCAACAGCTCCCCTCCCACTTCCTCCCCATTGTTACCTCTTGGCTGTGTCATTCCCTCCCATGCACGTCTGTCCTCCAGCTGTCTCCTTGTGCATACATAGCCCTTCTATTCTCCCATGATTGTTCTCTCCAAGGAGTGTATCTATCTAATGTAAATGTTCTGCTGATATGCCTGTCTTTTGTTTGGTTGCAAGCCACAGGAGTGGGTTCAGTTCCAGACCTGAAGGGCAGCTAGGGGCCATAGTCTTGGTGGTTCCATCAGGCTCTATCAGACCAGCAAACCTAATCTCTTTTATTATTTTTTAAATTATTTTGCATTTTGTTCCACATTGTTCCTTCACTGTATCCAGGATCTCCTACAGAGATCCTCCTCTGAATGGTTGACAGTGGTAGCCTGGTACCATCTAGTTCTTCTGGTCTTATAGTCATATAGGCTTAGGGTCTCATTGTGTACCAGTCACTTGAACTAATTGGGAAACTATAGTATCTTTTATAACCTAATCTCAAGTAACATACTGTTACTTTTGTTGTGTTGTTTTGGTCACACAAACCAACACTTATACCTTGTGGAAAGGGACTTCACAAGGGTGTGACTGCCAGGAGGTGGGGATCATTGAGGACTATCCTGGAGGCTGGCTACCACAGTTGTATATCTAGAAAGTTGCATAATCAAGATTCAAACTCAAGTGTCTTTGACCCCAGAGGCTTCACTCTTAATCACAAGCGTGTTAAGTGACAAAGGGAAGATTTGTATAGAGTGCTATTGGAATGCTGGAGTGACTAATGCTGATTGGTGCATCAGAGAAGATATCATAGGAGGTGGCATTTGACCTGAGTCATGAAGAAATCGTAGGAGTTTGCACATGGAGGAGTAGGAGGCCAGCATATTCAAAGGCATGGAGGCTTGAAAGTGTGGCATGTTTGGAGAGTAGAATGTAATTCAGTGGGCCTGCAGTGTAGGGTGCATGGGGGTATGGTAGAGAAGTAGGGAAAAAGATTGGCTCAGAATAAGTAGATAATAGAGAACATTTGAGGGTAAGGATGACATGATAAGACTCTGTGTTCAGTGCTATAGAGTTACAGGTATATTTATCTGTCCAGCCACATGTCCACATTCCCAGTCTATGAACATGCAGTCCATATTTTAAAACTCCTCCTTTTGTACTTCCCCAAGTTTATCCTCAAAAAAGTGTCTGTATTACCTTGCTTTCCCACTTGCACCCTAATTGAATGTCCTGAGGTTAGGAAAGATGGAGAAGATAATGAGGTATCAAGCTAACAGAGCCTGGGCAGAAGGTCCCACCCTCAGGCTGAATTCACTTTCTTCATTACTACCCATGGGCATTTTTTCCTATCTTCCTCCCCCTACTTCCAACTTTCTTTCCAGTTTTTGGTATTTGGAGCATCAGATCCTTTTTAGGTGAACTTACCTGCTCCTAGCTGGGCATCAGTCCAGGTTGCTGCTTGCACTTCTCGTTATGCACTACTTTTCAGCAGCATACAGCAGAATAAGAGATCGAAAGCAAAATGAATTTTTCTGAAATCTGAAATAGTAGTTTCAGATAAGTTTATAATCCTCCTGCTGAAATGTGAAGAAATACGGAATGTAGAAAGACTTAATACTTCAAGCTAGAATCTGGGTCAGAAATGAAACAGTTTTCAGGTCTGTGTATGAATGCTGTAAGTAAAGTAAGAATGAGGGAAGGTGCTTATACTGAGGAAAAAAAAAAAAAAAGTCAAGTCTTGCTTGGAGCAGATAGAGACAGGAAAACCCAGCCAACTTATTTCCACTCTTGGCTGTACTTCTTCATTCTTACACCACCCCTACCACTGCTACAGTGTCTAGGAGAGAGAGAGGAGACATATTCTCTGGGTTTAGTTAATTTTCCTTTAAGTTACTTTTCTACAAAAAACTTGGACTCTCTATGTCAGATATTCTGAAACCTGTGAAGGCACCAGAAGAAGGGTACAGATTTCAGTGGGCCCTATAAGAAGATTTTAGGAGAAAATGGAACTGTCTTTTTTTTTTTTT
>NW_006928868.1:0-1788 GCF_000298275.1 Orycteropus afer afer
TGTTCGGTCAATTTCAGGCTTCAGAAGTTGGTAAAAAATCTTCAACTTCCTCATCTTTGGCTTTGGTGGTTGGTGTGTAATTTGAATAGTAGTAGTAGTAGTAGTAGTAGTAGTAGTAACTGGGCTTCCTTGTAGGCATATGGATATTATTCTATCACTGACAGCATTGTACTTCAGGATAGATCTTGAAGCATTCTTTGTGATGATGAATGCCACACTATTCCTCTTTAATTTGTCATTCCCAGCATAGTAGATAATATGGTTCTCTGACTCAAAATGGCCAAAACTGGTCTATTTCAGCTTACTAATGCCTAGGATACTGATCTTTATGCATTCTTTTACACTTTTGACAACTTCCAATTTTCCTAGATTCAGTTTGTACATTCCATGTTATGATTATTAATGGATGTTTGCAGCTATTTCTTCTCATTTTGAGTAGTGCCACATCAGCAATTGGAGGTGCCAAAATCTTTACTCTATCCACATTATTAGGGTCAGCTCTAATCTGAGGAGGCTGCTCTTCCCCAGTTGTATCTTAAGTGCCCTCTGACTTGAGGGGCTCATCATCAGCACTATATCAGACAATATTTTAGAGCTATTTGTAAAGTTTTCTAGTAATATATCAGACAGTGTTTCACTGCTATTCATAACGTTTTCACTGTCTGATTCTTTGAGAAGTGGATAGCTCCTTCTTTCTTCCAAGTCTGTCTTATTCTGGAAGCTCCTCTGAAACCTGTCCACCATGGCTAACCCTGCTGGCATTTGAAACACCAATAGCATAGCCTCCAGCCTCATAGCAACATGCAAGCCACCACAGTACAACAAACTGACAGACAAGTTTGTCTCCCTTAGCTGTTCCAAACTGCCACAGGCTCACTTCCTGGTCTCCCTTAGCTGTTCCAAACTGCCGCTGCCTTGCTTCCTGGTCTCCCTTAGCTGTTCCAAACTGCTGCCAGCTTGCTTCCTGGTTGGTTCATTTGTTTCCCTGCTTTGCTCATTTAGCAAATACTTACTGAGCACCTACTGCATCCAGCATCCAGGGATATAGTAGTGAGCAAAAAAGGCAAAAAAGTATTTATTCTCATGGAGTTTATATTTTAGAAGGAGGAGATAGATGATAAACAAACAAGTAAACAAATGTGTAAAATAAGTAATCCCAGGTAATTATAAGTGCTGTGAGGAATGTTACCAGTTGTGAAAATCTTGAAAATTTACTTAACATCTCAGACCTTCATCTGTACTGCAAGAAAATAGATTTTACCCCTATCTCACAAGGCTGTTGGGATTAAAGTGAGATAGTTGAAAGAAACCCTGGTGGCACAATGGTTAACTACTTGGCTGCTAACTGAAAGGTTGGCAGTTTGAGCACTGAGTGGCTCTGTGGGAGAAAGACCTGGTGATCCACTTCCTTAAAACATACAGCCAAGAAAACCCTATGAGGTATTCTACTCTCTCTCGTGGGGTTGCTATGAGTCAGAATTGACTTGACGTCACTGAACAACAACATAGCTGTGGAAGGTATCATTGAGTGGTATAAATGGTTAATGCACTTGACTGCTGACTAAAGGGTTGGAGGTTCAAGTCCACGCACAGGAGCCAAGGAAGAAAGACTGGCAGTCTACTCCTGAAAAATTAGGTAGTGAAAACCTGGAGCACAGTTCTACCCTGACACACGTGAGGTCACAACGAGTTGGGGGTCAACTGGACATCAACTGGTTGGAATAGTTGTAGAAGTACCCAGGAAACACATAGTAGACACGCAGTAAATCTTTCTCTTTCCACACTATC
>NW_006928868.1:2423-3064 GCF_000298275.1 Orycteropus afer afer
TGACATTTTCCAGGTGTGGAAACATCAGGCCAGACGGTGCTTGGGTTTTTAGTCTGGAAACTGGGAGAATATGGCCAGAATGTCTTCTTGTTTTTGGTCCTAGAAGGGTTATGTGCACTAACCTCTCTCTGACCTCAATTCCTGTCTCCATGCTTACAGGCTGTGCACACGGGGATGCGAGCGCTCATCTATAACTCCACAATGGGTTCTCAGGCTGAGCACTCAGGCATGAGGACCTACTACTTCAGTGCCGACACCCTGGAGGACATGAATGCTTGGGTCAGAGCCATGAACCAGGCTGCACAGGTGCTGTCTCGATCGTCACTGAAGAGGTCAGTCCTGATGAGGGGATTTCTGCCAGAGCTGCTCTTATTCTAGGATGATAACTGAGATAAGTCTGTTTTGGTGTCTAGAATTTCACCATTCATTAACCTGTATTAAGGCTTTCCCTCTCTTTGAAGTTCTTCTTAATGAAGTTCTTTTAAATAACATCCTGGAGGGGGATGTATAAATAGGTAAGAAATAATGTCTGTGAGAACTGGAAGGTCCTCTAAAAATTATCTAGTCTAATCTCTTCATTAAATAGAAATACTAAAGCCTTGAGAAGTGAAATGACTGTCCAGGACACACAACCATGGAAG
>NW_006928868.1:4499-5142 GCF_000298275.1 Orycteropus afer afer
TGGGATCACCTTTCTTTGGAATGGGTACAAATATGGATATCTTCCAGTCAGTTGGCCAGATAGCTGTTTTCCAAATCTCTTAGAATAACCAAGTGAGTGCCTCCAGTGGGGCATCCGTTTGTTGAAACATCTCATTGGGTATTCTGTCAATTCCTGAAGCCTTGTTCTTTGCCAATTCTTTCAGTGCAGCTTTGACTTCTTCCTTCAGTACCATTGATTCTTGAACATATGCCACCTCCTGAAATGGATGAAGATCGACCAGTTCTTTTTGGTACAGCGACTCTCTGTATTCCATCTTCTTTTGATGCTTCCTGCATCATTCAATATTTTGCCCATACAATATTTCAATATTGCAGCTCAAGGCTTAAATTTTTCTTCAGTTCTTTTACCTTGGCAAATGCTGAGCATGTTCTTTCCTTTTGGTTTTCTAACTCCAATGTGTCTTTGCACATTTCATTATAGTAATTGGCTATGTCTGCTCAAGCTGCTCTTTGAAATCTTCTGTTCAGCTCTTTTGTCTTGTCATTTCTTCCAGTTGCTTTAGCTACTCTCCATTCCAGGGCAAGTTTCAGAGTCTCTTCTGACATCCATTTTGGTCTTTTCTTCTTTTCTCACCTTTTTAATGACCTCTTGCTTTTTTTCA
>NW_006928869.1:0-548 GCF_000298275.1 Orycteropus afer afer
ACCTCAATAACAAAAAGACAAACAATCCAATTAAAAAATGGGCAGAAGACATGAATAGACACTTCACCAAGGAAGATATTCAGGTGGCCAATAAACATACAGAAATGCTCATGATCGTTAGCCATTAGAGAGATGCAAATCAAAACAACAACGAGATACCATCTTGCTCCACCACTAGTAGCAAAGTTCAACAAGACAAAAAATAACAAATGCTGGCGAGGATGTGGAGAGATTGGGACTCTATTACACTGCTGGTGGGACTGTAAAATGTTACAACCCCTGTGGAAAGCAGTATGGCAATTCCTTCAAAAGTTGGGATTAGAAATGTGAGTGACCAATATGGCAGCATTGAGGATAAGAAAGACATAGAGAGGTACATTGGCAGTACAGACAACAAATATGAACCCTTTTGCATATACAGTACTGAGTTGTCAGTGAAAGCAAACATGGGTGTATGGACGGATAGATAGGTGGACAGGCTGAACAATTAGGTATGTCTAAATGGGGAGTGTATCCAAGATCATATATAGGGTTGGCAGACAATGGTC
>NW_006928869.1:1480-2077 GCF_000298275.1 Orycteropus afer afer
GAGAAAGACATAGAGAGGTACATGCGAGGTACAGACAACAAAGATGAACCCTTTTGCACGTATGGTACAGTACTGTAAGTGAAGGGAAACATGGGTATACAGGTGGATAAATGGGTGGACAGGCTGAACTAGTAGGTATGTCTATGAAGGGGGAGGGTACCCAAGACCATGTATAGGGTTGGCAGACAATGGTCCTATAAGTTTATTTGTATGATCTGAATTCCCAGGTATATAGTAGAGCTGATAAGGGGCAAGGTTGTAGTCACTTCTTGATCACAGCCAGCTACCCAGAGAGACTGAGTAGTTGAACATGTGGGCTCGGGACCATTGTGACAGGGAACATCAAGCTCAATTGGCATAACATACTACACAAAACACTGTTTTACCTCCTACTTTGGCAAGTAGCAACTGGGATCTTAAAAGCTGGCAAGCAGCCATGTAGATGCATTGATGGCATTGCTCCTCGTCCAGAGCAAAGAAGAATGAAGAAAACAAAAAATTCATGGAAACAATTAGTCCTAGCGACTGGTACACCATCTGATCTGCAGCCTATACGATTATGAGACCAGAAGAACTAGATGGTGCCCAGCCACCACT
>NW_006928869.1:2352-5072 GCF_000298275.1 Orycteropus afer afer
AAGAGTATGAAGGGATGGACACTGGGAGGAGGTAACTATGGGGAGGAAGTGGGAGGGGAGCTGCTGCATTGTAAATTTTGGGCAATGACATGAGAAAATATATGTGAGCTACTTTATGAAAAGTGAATTTACTCTGTAAACTTTCACCCAAATCCCAAAAAAAAAAAAAAAAGAACTATATGGGATCAAAGTGACAATAGCAATTTGAAAGATTAGATAGGAACCTTTAGGAACAGTTAGTTTTATGTTAATAGAGGAAGAACAACTCAGAAAAGTGGGTGAGAATGGCTGTACAACTCGAAGAATGCAATCAATGTCACCAAACTGTACATGTTGAAAAGCTCAACTGGTATGTTTTGTTGTGTATATTCTCAATAAAAACAACCAAACAAAATTTTTTTAAAAACAGCCTTTCAGCACTCTCCACTACCCCTGAATTAAATCTAAATCCTTCAGCACAGCACTGAAGTCACCACTGCCTGGTCCCAGCCCAGAAAGGCAGGCTTATTTCTCTCTATAGTTTCCTTCTACCTTTTATATCCTTTTCCTTTCCCAACTGTCCAGACAATCTGAGTACCCAGTCATCTCTGCACCCCCAATTCCAACACAGTGATGGCACATAATAGGCCCTGAGCAAATTTCCTTCCTTCCTGCAGCCGAAAGTTCCCACTCCCACCACCCATACACATTTCAACTCTGCCCACCTGTGCATCAAGGTCAGATCAAAAGCAGCTTCGCTATGAAGCATTCCTGGATGCTCCCAGTTGGAAGTCATCAGTCCTTCCTCTGTGCTTCTATTTTGATAACTCTACACACGCACAACGCCTTGCACTATAGTTAGTTGAGTACACCTCTCCCACCATAATGCAAGTTCTGAGGGCAGGGACCTTACTGGGGTCATCTGTGACTCCATGTGTGGCACCTAGTAAAGTTCTTAATACACAGTAATGCTTAATATGTGTTTGCTGTACCAAATTCCTGAGTTTTACTTAAGTATTAATAAATTTCTCATATTCAACCACTCATAAGTATCAAAGGATGGAAAAGGCAGTGACTATATGAAGTATCATTAATTTATTTTAAAAACTAAGATAAATAAGAATCTTTAAAAAAAGGCAGGATTCTACAAGAATAGGAAGTAAATTTCACAATTTGGTCAAGTTGACCAGATTCCTATGAGGGAGCCCCCAGCACAGACAGCTGCTCCAGGGAGTGAAGACGGGCACACTGCCTTTGAAGTCTAATACCACGCTTGGATTTATCCTTGAGTCTTTTCCCTTTTTAAAAAAGAAACCTGAATAATCAATTGCTCTATCTAGAGCATCCCAACCTTTAAGTAAACAGGTAACCACTATGGGCAATAAGTCATTTCCTTTTGGGAGATCATATAGTATAAAGGCTAAATAAATACACAGACTACAGTTAGTCAGAAGCAGGTGCAAATCCACAGAAAAGTAGTTAGACAGAAGCGGATCCAAAATCTGCTGCGTGATTTTGAATTAGTCATTTAACTCTTCTGAAGCTGTTTTCTCATCTGCAAAATGGGAAAAGAGGATTTATCTCATGGAGTTACTGTGAGGATTAAATACAAACTCCATGTAAAGTGCTTGGCATAGAATAAGCATTCAGTCACTGGCAGTTTTACAAATGGCTTTTTGTCACAGTTCAAATACTTTGATGGAACTCCTGAAGTCTTCAGGGGCCTTCCTGGGTTGTGTAGGCCATCACACTCACTTTAAAGATGAGCAACCTAAGGTCTAGCGAGAGTCCTGCAGGCTTCAGATCTGTACCCGCTATTTCCTCAAGCCCACAGAAAGTACCCTGGGGCCCAGAAATCATCTCTCCTACATGTCTGTATCTCAGGCAGCACCAAGCATGGTTCGTCTCACTGTCTGTCGGCAGGAACAGTGCCACTGTGCGTAAGAGATACGCACAACCTTTTCATGAAGAGGGCTTCTGTCCTGGCAGGATGACATGGATACTTTCAGGGTAGACTGCCAGATTAAACCGCTGAGTGCTCCCATCAATGCCATTATTGTTTGCCTTGCTAGGCCATCCTGGTGGAGCTACTCCTGTTCTCAGAGACAGAAGCATGATGATGGTGATGTTACCAGCTATACTTATGGACACCAACTCTATGCCAGGCCATGGCACTAAGTTCCTTACATGCCCCATCTCATCTGGCCCTCCTAATAACCTAAGGACAGAGGTGCTATTATCATGCCCATTTGATGGATAAAGAAACTGAAGCTCACAGTTATAAGCCCATCACAGGGTTTGATAAACACTTGATAGATTCTTTTCATTATCCTATCTCTGCTTGCATTAACCGTCTAAATGTTCCTTTCCAAAATACTGTCAAGGGACGTGGGCTTCACAGTGGGAACAGCTAGCCAGGCTTGGTAGAGGTGGGTACTGGGAAGCACCCAGGGGAGAAGAGACTTTTCTGCACTCTCAGACTGCTCTGTGGGCAAGTGGCAGAAGCTCCAAGCAAGAGAAGTGATCCCAAGTCTTAACCACTGAAAGCTGTAGAACGAGGCACAATGGTATCCAAAAATTATCATATTGATTTAGCTCAAGGGTAAGAGCTAGTTGATCAGACCTTAAAAGCTAGGAAGCTGAAGATGGCGGACTAGGCAGAAGGATTGCACAGACCCTCTTCAACAAAGAAAAGGGAAACCAATTAACACAGACACAGAAGATAATCTTGGACCCCTGAG
>NW_006928870.1:0-525 GCF_000298275.1 Orycteropus afer afer
TATAAAACACTGAAAGAGAAAAATTTCCAACCAAGAATTATGTACCCAGCAAGATTGTCCCTCAAACATGGTGGTGAAATTAGGACATTTTCAGATAAACAGAAATTAAGGGAATTTGTTAAAACCAACAACAACAAAGACCAACCTTACAAGAGATGCTAAAGGGAGCCCTTTGGACAGAGAAGCAACAACAGCCAACAACAATTGACAATTAACACACATGATGATATAACCCAGAAACCAACCCAGCTATGGAAGTATCCAAAGTAAATAAGCCTGCAAGATTGTAAACAGGGAACCAAAGACACCAACCAACAAATGATGAAAACTACAAACCAGAAAGAGGGAAAAAAATCTGTGTCATTACAGAACTTGTAGATGGTAGGGAAGTCAAGACAACTATAAGATAGAACGGACAGTTCTAAACTTGGGAAGAAAACTATAAATCACAGGGTAACCTCAAAGAAAAATTATAAACCTTCACATCAAAATCAAAAAGAGGACCAGCATAAATATTCAGCAAAT
>NW_006928870.1:2340-3150 GCF_000298275.1 Orycteropus afer afer
AGACCTGTTGTTGTTGTTGTGTGCTGTCAAGTCGAATCCAGCTCATAGTGACCCCTGCTTGGGTTTCCAAGGCAGTATTACTACTGAAGTAGATTGCCCAACCTTCCTTCCGAGGAGTAAGTACTGTAAAACCCAGAAACCATGAGAAAAACATGACACATTACACTACATAAACTTTTATTTTTTATTATTTAAAAAATATAGATAACACAACATTTGCCAATTCAACATTTTTTTCCCTTAAATAGTTCAGTGAGATCAATTGTCAATCATGTACTGCCATCACCAGTATTCTTAGCTAAATTTTCCATCCTCGTAAACAAAAACTCAGTAGTTCCTAAACAATACCTCCCCCACCACTTCCCCTACCACTCACTACTAGTAGCCACTATTAATCTCTGATCTGCATATGTTTGCCTGTTCTTAGTACTTCATATTAGTGAGATCATGCAATATGTGTCCTTTTGTGATTGAGTTATTTTATTCCGTTCTGGTAGCATAGTGCCTAAGACACCTGACTACTAACCAGAAGGCTGGCGGTTCAAATCCACCAGCCACTCCTCAGAAGGAAGGTGGGGCAATCTACTTCTGTAGTGATACTGCCTCAGAAACCCAAGGAGGGGTCGCTATGAGTCAGATCCAACTCGAGGGCACATAACAACAATGTTTTCAAGGTTTATCCATGTCGTGGCAAGTATCAGGACTTCATTTCTCTTTATGGCCAAGTAATATTCCATTATATATATATGGGAGCTCTGGTAGCATAGTGCCTAAGACACCTGACTGCTAACCAGAAGGCTGGCGGTTCAA
>NW_006928870.1:4635-5206 GCF_000298275.1 Orycteropus afer afer
GTATCACTACGGAAGTAGATTGCCCCATCTTCCTTCCGAGGAGTAGCTGGTGGGTTTGAACCATCAGCCTTCTGGTTAGCAGTCAAGTGCCTTAGCCATTATGCTACCAGAGCTCCCATCCCACCCCTGGTAACCAACAAAGAAAATTTTCTTCCATAAATAAACCTTTCCTTGATTTTTACAATAACAGACTAATATAATATTTGCCCTTATGTGATTGACTTATTTCCCTCAGCATAATGTCCTCCAAGTCCAACCATGTTATGAGGTGTTTTGCAGATTCTATGTTATTCTTAGGGTTGCATAGTATTCCATTGTGTGTATGTACCAAAGTTTGGTTATCCATTCCTCAGTTGATGGACACCTAGGTGTGTCTATCTTTTGACTATTGTAAATAGTGCTGCAATGGACATGGGTGTGCATATGTTTTTTCTTGTCATAGCTCTTGCTTCTATAAGATGTACACCTAGGAATGAAATGGCTGGGTCAAATAGTATTTCTAATTCCAACTTTTGAAGGAATCACCATACTGCTTTCCACAGTGGTTGTACCATTTTACAGTCCCACCAGC
>NW_006928871.1:0-1022 GCF_000298275.1 Orycteropus afer afer
ATGGCTCTCACTTCTTTAGGATATATACCTAGTAATGGAATGGCTGGGTCAAATGATATTTCTAATTCCAACTTTTTAAAGAATTGCCATACTGCTTTCCATGGTGGTTGTACCATTTGAAAGTCCCACCAGCAATGTGTGAGAGTCCCAGTCTCTCTGCATCCTAGCTTGGATTTGTTATTTGGTGTTTTGTTAAACTTTGCTTTTAGTGCTGGGGCAAGTTGGTTGTTTTGATTTGTGTCTCTGTAACGGCTAATGATCATGAGCATTTCTTCATATGTTTGTTGGCTGCCTGAATATCCTTCTTGGTGAAGTGTCTATTCATGTCTTCTGCCCAGTTTTTAATTGGACTATTTGTCTTTTTGTTACCGAGGTGTTGGAGTTTTGTATAAATTCTAGAGATAAGTCCCTTGTCAGATATGTCATTGCCAGATATTTCCCCCAAACTGTAGGTTCTCTTTTGAATATTTCGGAGAAATCTTTGGAAGCAAATAAAAATGAAATTTTTGGAAGGTCCCATTCATCTAGTTTCTCTTCTGCTGTTTGTGCATATTTGATAGTCTATTTATGCCTTATATTAGGGCCCCTAAATTTGCCCCTTGTTTTTCCTTGAGAAACTTTATTGTTTCAGGTTTCACACTTAAGTCTTTGATCCATCTGGAGTTAGTTTTTGTGTATGGTGTGAGGTACAGTCTTTTTCATTTTTCTGCAAATGGATAACCAGTTTTGCCAGCACCATTTATTAAACAAACATTCTCTTCCCTACTTAATGGATTTTGGCCCTTTGTCAAAGATCAGCTGACTATTGGTTGATGGGTCTCTTTCTGAGTTCTCAATTCTGTTTGTCCATGTGTCTGTCATTGTACCAGTATCAGGCGGTTTTGATTACTGTGGCTGTACAGTGGGCTTTGAGATCCGGCAGTGTGAGACCTCCGACTTTGTTGTTCTTCTTCAGTAGTGCTTTGCTTATTCGAGGTCTCTTTTCTTTTCATATAAAGTTAGTGATTGGTTTTTCCATATCC
>NW_006928871.1:2902-5544 GCF_000298275.1 Orycteropus afer afer
TGTGTTCTGGGTCTGTATCCTGCTCCCTTGTTTCTACCACTTTATCCTGCTTCTTTGTGTGGACTGTGATGGTCTGTTGTTTCCGAGGCATCATGGTGTTGTTGCATTTAGATCTCTGTTAACTGTTTGTGAAGAGCAGCCAAGGGTGATTCAGGCTCTTCTTGGTGTTTTTTTATTGTTGGCCCATTGGTGGAGAAAGAGTTAGTGGTTTCCCTTTTCTTTGTTGAAGAGGGTCTGTGCATTCTTTCTGCCTAGTCCGCCATTGTGCCGGAACTCTCAACAGTTAATTTTAAAAATCACAATTAATCTTGTTAACAAACAAAACTCACAACTCAATCACATAATCCTATCAGCACCTTTCACCACACTCTTTTCCTGAGACCCATCAGGAAAAGAGGGCTTTATTCTGTGGGGAACCTCCCTTGTCCCTCTCCTTTTGAGTTTTAAGTATACCCACAGGGTGTGGAAGCCAGCTACTTTTATCTTTCCCTGTTTTAGATAGCCAGTGCTTCAATTGCCTGTTCCTATCAAACCAGTACTCTGAGGATTCAAGCATGTTCCTTTCTCATGGAGCAGCTGGTGGGTTTGAACCGCTGACCTACTGGTTAGCAGCCAAATGCCTTTAACTACTACACCACCAGGGATCCTTATAGGACAGAGTAAAATTGCCTTATAAGGTCTCCAAGGCTGTAAATCCTTACAAAAGCAGACTGCCACATCATTCTCCCATGGAGCAGTCCCAAACCCCACTGACATTTTGATTAGCCAC
This sequence comes from Orycteropus afer afer, assembly GCF_000298275.1. Taxonomy (NCBI): domain Eukaryota; kingdom Metazoa; phylum Chordata; class Mammalia; order Tubulidentata; family Orycteropodidae; genus Orycteropus; species Orycteropus afer. The sequence goes on from NW_006928871.1 coordinate 3,672, forward strand.
TGAGCACTTAATCCACTCTGCCACCAAGGCTATTTCCAAGTACTCTATACATAGTGCTAATGCATTCACACCAACAGCCGACGTTTCTTTTGGGCAAATCATGGTTCCCCTTTTAACATATCTGATCAAGTATTGGCTGAAGGCAGAGTTACATGTTATCAATGATACCCAATATTCATTTCCATCATCCATGTAGGTCAGTTTTACAACACTAGGTAGCAGAAACATTCAATATCCATAGTACATTCGGATAAACACATAACTGTTTTTAAAACATTCCCAGTTTCATCTTCTCTTCACACCTTGACTATCTTTCCGTTCATATGCATATAGGTTTCGTCCTCTGGCTGGGTGGAACCAGATGACCTTGCCCCCTAATAATCATGTTTAATCAGCCTGGGTTTTACCTTTAGAGAAGATGGGGCTTTTCTACCCTAAACTTCAGCACAACACTTCTTACTTTTCTTTCAGGCATTATAGGTAACAGCAACCAAAGTAACCATTGAAGAATCAGAAGTTTCACTTCTCACACCCCTTTGTTCTTGCTCTTACAAAATCTTATGCTTCTTTGAGTCTGGAGCCACTGCAGTTAGCCCTGCTTTTGATGTCAGTTGTTAAAATGGTATGGAAGAGGCATCTGACCCTCTCTAACTTCATGAGGGGGAGAATCACCATCAGCAGCAACTGCTTAAGGCTGATTGCTGTGAGGCAGAGGTCAGGCATATCTCCTCTTGCCAACCTTTTAACCAGTTCTGACACCAGCCGTTCCTCCCGTGGCACTCTACTTTTTTCTGGGTTTGGTAAGTTGTTGGAGTGGTCACACAGAACTCAGAGACCATATTTACAGTTACAGAGGTCTATTTATGGAAGTAACAGGTTACAGTTCAGGTTCAGGAATGCTCTAGATACAGTTCTTTGATCAGAACAGCCTGTTCTCAGCTGTGCCTGCCGCCCTCACCCCTCAGCCCCTCAGCCCTTCTTCCTGGCCTTTGTCATGCCCAGGTAAGGTGTTGTAAAGCTCTTTGAGCTCTGCCAGTAAATGCCTGGAGGCACACCACTTCACCAGCAAGCCTCTTGCCTGAGAAGCTCTCCTGTTCTCCTGGTTGTGTTGCCACTGCTGCTGCGTTCTCTGCAGCTGCTTCTTGATGTCTGCACGGTCTTTGGTGTCTCTGTCTGTCTGTCTCCAGAGTTTAGGACCCCAGCGCAGGGACATGGGGTCCAAAAGACTTGTTCTGCTCCCAGCCCTTCTTCATGGTAGTGGTAAAGTCCCTTCTTTCTGCCTCTGGGAAGTCTCATTTTAAGCCTAGTGGGATGGCAAAACTGACCAATCCCTTGTTAGTGTTTTATACACTTCATTTGCATAGTCCCACCCAGTCATTTTGTGGGAGTTACAAAGATTGTGGCTAGAAGGGCCATTTAAATAATTCCCTGTATCACAGACATGTTATCAGGTGGGACCAGTCCCTGGAGAAGGGCATCATGCTTGATGAAATAGGTCATTGAAAAAGAGGAAGACTCTTGTCTTAATTATCTAATGCTTCTACAAACAACAGAAATAACCATAAATGGGTGACCTTAACAACGTGAGTAGCAGGCGGGAAGAGCAGGAGAAAGGGAATAAAAGCCAGGAAGCCAGAGAGAAGAGCAATCAGCTGAAGGGATTAGGTGAGGAGAGGAAACTCAGGCCCGCGCAGAGTAGCAGGCCGGAAGAGCAGGAGAAAGGGGATAAAAGCCAGGAAGCCAGAGAGAAGAGCAATCAGCTGAAGGGATTAGGTGAGGAGAGGAAACTCAGGCCCGCCCAGAGTAGCAGGCCGGAAGAGCAGGAGAAAGGGGATAAAAGCCAGGAACTCGGACAGAGGAGCAGTCAGCCCCA